>NW_028319735.1:0-131383 GCF_062004578.1 Staurois parvus | reverse complement strand
AACCAATGGCCACTACACCGTACTCATCCCAACCAATGGCCACTACTCTGTACTCATCCCAACCAATGGCCACTACTCCGTACTCATCCCAACCAATGGCCACTACTCCGTACTCATCCCAACCAATGGCCACTACACCGTACTCATCCCAACCAATGGCCACTACTCTGTACTCATCCCAACCAATGGCCACTACTCCGTACTCATCCCAACCAATGGCCACTACTCTGTACTCATCCCAACCAATGGCCACTACTCTGTACTCATCCCAACCAATGGCCACTACTCCGTACTCATCCCAACCAATGGCCACTACTCCGTACTCATCCCAAGCAATGGCCACTACTCCGTACTCATCCCAACCAATGGCCACTACTCCGTACTCATCCCAACCAATGGCCACTACTCCATACTCATCCCAACCAATGGCCACTACTCCATACTCATCCCAACCAATGGCCACAACGCTGTATTCTTACTACTTTACTCTCTGCGGCTTTTGATATTGTTGACCACCCCCTCAAAATACTCCACTCTTGGCCTCAGACTCCGCTCTCTCCTTGTTCTCTTCCTACCTATTGCAGCACTCCTTCAGCATTACCTATAACGCTGCCTCCTCTTCACTCCCTCAAGGTTCTGTCCTTGGACGCCTTCTCTTCTCCATCTACAACCTCCTACTTTGGTCACTTGATAAACTCCCATGGCTTTAGGTACCATCTCTATGCTGATGACACACATCTATCTTTCTACTCCTCACCTCACCCCTTCAGTCTCCTCTCGCATTACTAACCTACTAAGTGACATAGCGGCATGGATGTCACTCCACTTCCTCAAACTCAATCAGAAACTGAGCTCACAGCTTGTTTCTGATCATTCTAACCCATCCAGAGGATGATGCGTCTCCCAATCATTAGGATTCTCCTTAGAACGTTCAGAATGGCCGCATGAAATCCTGAAACGATCAACTAGAAGAAATGTGAATTTTTAGTCGTCCCCCCCCCCCCCCCCGCAGTTTGAGGGAATTGTCAGATTAATTTCGATCAGATCTTCTATATCGGGAAAAGATGACATGCGGAGCAGTGCGCACTCAGCGATGTCGGTGAGTGTATGGAGAGCTCTGTTGGGAGGAGGTGGGGGGCTCTGAGAAGAGCCTTTGGGGGGTGGAGATGAAGGAGGTCGCCGCCCATTATTTCTTCTTCGGAGCGGCCTTCTTGGGCTTAGCCGCCTTCTTAGCTGCCGGCTTGGCCTTAGCGGGACTCTTGGCGCCTTTTTTCGGCTTGGCTGCAGCTTTGCTCTTCTTGGGGCTCTTGGTCACCTTCTTGGCGGCAGCCTTTGCTGGTATCTTGGCGGCCGGCTTCTTCTTGGGGCTCTTGGCTGCGGTGGGGGCTTTTCCGGCCGCCTTCTTCTTGGGGGACTTGGCGGCCGGTTTCTTGGGCTTGGCCGCAGCCGATGGCTTCTTGTTGCTCTTCTTAGCGGCCGGTCTCTTGGGCTTCGCCTTGGCGCCGTCGGGCTGCTTCTTGTTGATCTTGAACGATCCGGAGGCTCCATGGCCTTTGACCTGGACGAGGCTCCCCTTAGTCACCAGCGCCTTGAGGGCGATCTTCAGGCGGCTCTTGTTCTTGTCCACATCGTATCCTCCGGCGGACAGGACCTTCTTCAGGGCGGCCAGGGACACCCCGCTGCGCTCCTTGGAAGCGGACACGGCTTGGACGAGGAGCTCGGACACGGCGGGACCAGACGCCTTCTTGATGCCTTTCTTGGCTCCTCCTCCGGCTGACGCCTTCTTAGCCGGCTTCTTCTTGACCGCGGCCTCCGCTGGAGGAGCGGCGGCTGGGGCGCTCTCAGTCTCCGTCATGACTCGGGAAATGTTTCCACAATAGTTCATTACAAATCACACGGCGCTCCGCCTTATATACAGACCTTCTAACACTGTGATTGGTTGACACACAACTCCACTCTGAGCTGCTATTGGTTACACCTCAGACACGCCCACTGGCTGTCATCCCAGTGTTGGAGTATATTCTCTCCCTTCATGTGTTTCCCGTTAGAAATAAAACCGATTTTATTCCGAAATAGAACGATGTCCGATGTGCACCGGGGAGCCGATCTGCTCCCTGGACTGTCACTTATCGGGGGTCACTTCCAGCTGTCAGGAGCTGCTCACGAGGCTGAACACAGAGGCTGCAAACACAACCATCCTCCGGAGTGGGGGGCCCATTCTGCCTTCTACCTGCTTGGGGGGACCAAGGGCGGACTGACAACTCATGGGGCCCCCGGGCAATAGGGGATCATGAGGCCCCTGTGTTCTTGCCCTCAAAAACGCCTATGAAAAAGGTACCAGGGGCATCTCATGGGGCCCCCTACTGACCCTGGGCCCTCGGGCAGTGCCCGGGTTTGAAAATGGTCAGTCCGCCCCTGGGGGGGGGGGGCACATTCTACCCACAAAACAATCTGCTCCCATCCCCCACTACAATCCGCTTCACATTACACGAGGGAAGAGGGGAGATCGCCAAACATTTCCCTCTAATACACAACTCGGCTCATCTCTAGCTGACTACAAGGAGCCGGGAACAAAAACATCGGCCGATCACAGGAGATCCTTGTGTCCTGTCATGGCAGACATTGGGACAGATACAAAGGGCTCCGCCCATTACAGGGTGTCACGTGTCATTGCCTAGGGGTCATTATTGGATCATCATCACAAATGGACATTGAGAGCCAAATCCTGCCAATGACTTGATTGCCGCATTTCACTCCACAGCTCCATAGACTGCTCAGGGGGGAGGTTTGCTCGGAATCCTCGGATCTACAATAGGATTTGATGCTTTCAGTGATGGAAGTCAATCCATCACATTTGGATTCCCTGAGAGATCATTTCAGGAATAGGAAGTTTGCTGCAAATCCCATTCTTGTCTATCATGTGGGGAATGTGGAGAGGAAATGTCGGCTATTTGGAGGGGAATGAGCGGTGGGGTTCCTCTAAGACCAACACATGTCTACTGACCCTGACACTTCTTTTCTTTGTACTAACATGTAAAAGCCTCCAGGGTGTTCCCTTCTCCTCAGTCCAAGGAGAAAGAATTGCCCCAACAAGAAGGGAATACACCAAACGATGGACCTGAAAACAACAAAGTATCGCCGACAGGATTCACTTGTTACAATGATTCTAATCCGGATACAATCCCCTCCCCAGATAAGCCATGGCCTAGGGCCCTAGAAGTCACAGGGAAGACATGTACCCCCCCCCCCCCCACACACACACACACACACACACACCTTTGTCCCCAAACTAACCTATCAGATTGTTTTGTTGTGTTTGTTTTCATGTGGCATTGAGGGCAGGATTGAAAATGCACACTTTTTAAAGTACAGAAAAATAAATACAAAAAACAAATAACAAACAATAAAGGTTTCCCATGTTGGACAATGAGGATTGCAGCGTTTTTTCTGCTCTCTGCGCTCCATCTTCGGTCTTTGTCCTGTTTAGTGTTATCAGGTAGAGGGAAAGTAAAGGAATATTGTCAAATGTATTTAACTCTTTATGGTCATATTCTGGTGATAACATCACCTGGGAGACTTCACCCCTTTGATGAATATGTCAGCTGTCATGCAACGCTCCCACCCCCCCCCCAGAGCACCGCTCCTCTCTATCCACAAAGCTCGGCTCCTCTCTATCCGGGACGGACTAACCTGCACATTGGGGGATGGGATGATTGGCTGCAATGCTCAACACTCCCATTAGGTGTCACTATATTTTACACACATAGACGGGAAGGATTTTGTTGTCACTTAAAATGTTTCTCTTTTCTGCTCTTCTTGATACATTGTTGCAATCCATCAACATTCGATTCCCCAAGAGATCATTTCAGGATGAGACCTTTATTATCTGCCGTGTGGTGGATCGGGGTGTCCCCCTTTTGCTTAGAGCAAGAAGGAAATCGTATTATTAATATTTTCTGATGATTATTATTATTCAGGATTTATATAGAGCCAACACTTTGTGCAGTGCTGTAAAAAAATATAAATGGAGACAATACAGCAACAATACAATTCAATACAAGAGGGTTAGGAGGGCCTGCTCCAGGGAGCTTACAATCTAGTACAGAGGGGCTGGTGGGACAAAAGGTAATAACTGCGAGGAATAAACTGATTGGAGAAAATAAAGAATACATCAAAAGCTTTACCTGGAAATTGCTTTGGCACATCTCCCCCCCCCCCCCCCCATCCCCAGATGTTTTAAGATGTACCTCAGCTAGTGTTACATTGTCATAAGCTCACAGACACCAAGACAACCCCCCCCCCCCCTTTCCCTCTCCCCCCCCCCTCCCATTCCCTCTGCACACTCTGCCTTTGTAAGAAATGAATAGAATAATAGGAACAATCGGCAAACTATTGTAAAAAAATAAAAATCAGTTTTGGGTAGAAGATGAGAAAGGGTAAACAGTTTTTTCCTGCTCCCTGCGCCCCATTCGATAGATTCACCTTCTCTTTTTTCCCTGTTTACTGTTATCAGGTAGAGTGAAAGTAAAGGAATTTGCCCAGTTTTGGGTTGTCACCAGAATCCTGGGAGACTCACGCCTTCTGAATATGTCAGTTCTCATCTGCATCACAGATCCTCTGTATCACATTTATGCCTTATGCAGGGTGTTGCTTAACACAGGCGAAGACAGAGGGGAGAATACTCTCCCTGAAAAAAAAAAACAAATGGGGGAAAATGTGTGAAGTCCCTCCCAGGGGCGGACTGACCATTTGGAAGCTCAGCCACTGCCCGAGGGCCCAGGGTCAGTAGGGGGCCCCATGAGATGCCCCTGGTATCTTTTTCATAGGCTTTTTTGAGTTTGGGCAAGGACACAGGGGCCCCATGATCCTCTATTGCCTGGAGGCCCCATGAGTTGTCAGTCCACCCCTACTCCCTCCTAAATTCCAACTGGACCCTTGATCCGAGCACAGGTCTGGCAGGGCAGGAAAGGGGGGGGGGGGTAGAATTGAGCGACCTCCCCTGCACCTTACCAGGCCATGTGCCATCAGCTTTGGAGGGGACAAGGGCCTCTTCCACACAACCCTGGCCCGGTGGTTATGGGGGTTTGCTGGCAGACAGGCTCATTAGCATCTTTAATTGAACACAAAACAACAGTTTTTGACAAATCTTTTAATACCCACCGCCGTATAACAGATATACTGCTACATGGCGGTACAGGTGCGCAAAATTATGTATATTTACTTTTTTGCATTTCCGGGTGGGAGGGGGCGCATGAGGCGTGTGACCGCCCTACCCGCTCCGCAGATCGCAGCCCCGGGTGTCAATCACCTGGTCCCGGCCGGTGATTACCTTCCGGTGCATGGTGATTGCCGAGAATCACCGATGGGGAGGAGGGCTGCTTTGTTTACCAACATCCCTCCTCCCTGTCAGCTTGGGCACACTTCACTGGATGGCTGAGCAGAGCCATCCAGAGAAGTGTGCTTTTACAGTGAAGCACCCCCCCTCTTTCACGTAAAACAAATAATTTACATGTATTGGGATTTTTTTTTTAGCAAAGACATGTTGCAGCATACATTTTGGCCTAAATTTATGACAAAATTGTATTTATTTATTTTTTTACTGTACATGTTGAACTGCTTCTGCGCCACCCTATAGTAGAAATATCTAGTAATCACCTTAACTAAACATTTGCAGATGTCTATACTCCCCAGCAAAACATCTGCGTTGATGAGTCCCTCATTCATTTTTAATGAGAACGGTTAGTAAGGTGGATGATTCTGGCAGCAGCATTCATGATAGACTGAAGAGGGGATAGCCTGCGATGAGGTCGGCCAATGAGGAGGGAGTTACAATAGTCAAGACGAGATATAATAAGGGAGTGAATAAGTTGCTTAGTAGTTTCTGAGGTTAGGAACGGGCGTATCTTGGAGATGTTGCGGAGGTGAAGTCACAAGATTTGGACAGTGATTGGATTTGGGGCTGAAAGGACAGATGGGAGTCTAGGATTACATCTAGTACCCTGGCATGAGGGGAGGGACTGATTATTGTGTTATTGATCTTGATGGAGAAGTCAGGGGAGGGGGCACGGGCTGGGGGGAATACTATGAGCTCAGTTTTGGAAAGATTGAATTTGAGGAAGTGGAGTGACATCCATGCCAATATGTCACTTAGTAGGTTAGTAATGTGAGAGGAGACTGAAGGATGAGGTGAGGGGTAGAAAGATAGATTTGTGTGTCATCAGCATAGAGATTGTACTTAAAGCCATGGGAGTTTATCAAGTGACTAAGGGAGGAGGTGTAGATGAAGAAGAGAAGGGGTTCAAGGACAGAACCTTGAGGGACCCCTACAGAAAGAGGAAGTGGAGAGGAGGAGGCAGCGTTATAGGTAACACTGAAGGAGTGCTGTGATAGGTAGGAGGAGAACCAGGAGAGAGCAGAGTCTCTGAGGCCAAGAGAGTGGAGTTTTTTGAGGAGGAGGGGATGGTCAACCGTATCAAAAGCCACAGAGAGGTCAAGTAGTAAGAGTACGGAGTAGTGGCCATTGGTTTTAGCAGTTAGTAGATCATTAGTGAGTTTTAGTAGAGCAGTTTCAGTGGAGTGTAGTGAGCCAAAGCCCGACTGTAAAGGGTCAAGAAGGTTGTTATCCATGAGGTGGGAGCTCAGGCGGTTGTAGACTAAGCGTTCTAGGAGTTTAGAGGTAAATGGCAGTAGGGAGATGGGTCTTAAGTTGTTAAGTTGGTGGGGTCCAGGGAGGGCTTTTTAAGTATGGGAGTGATGTGCACATGCTTTAGAGGGGAAGGCACCAGTAGAGAGAGAAAGATTGAAGATGTGAGTGAGGGAGCATAGGATGAAAGAAGAGGGTGACTGTAGTAGTTGTGAGGAGACAGGGTCCAGGGGGCAGGCAGTGAGACGGGCTTCTGAGAAAATCTTAGTGACCTCTTTGGTAGTAGCAAGGTCAAAAGATGAAAGTGTTGAGGGAGTTTTAGTATAAGGTATGCTAAGTGGGATGGATGCCTGTGCAGTGGCGATGCCCCTACGAATTGCGTCAGTCTTGTTTTTGAAATGATTTGCAATCTCATGAGCAGTGAGTGAGGTAATGGGTGGAGGTGGAGAAAGTAGAGAGTTAAAAGTAGAGAAGAGATGACGAGGACTGGATGACAAGGTATTAATAAGAGTGACAAAGTAGGCTTGTTTGGCAGCATGGAGGGAGGGATTGTAAGTTAAGAAAGCAGATTTATATTGGGTGAATGCTTGTTGACATTTGGTTTTACGCTACAATCGCTCCGGCGCACGACTATGTCGTTTAAGATTTCTGGTGTCGTCAGTCTGCCAAGGTTGTAACGGTCGGGGCCTGATGCTTTGTGTTGTTAGAGGAGCAAGTGAGTCTAATGTGGATGAAAGCGAACTGTTATAGACAGCAGTGGCCAGGTCAGGGCAGGACAGCCCCCCCCCTGCTTCCTCCGCTCCCGATCCCCTATGGCGTGGTACTTGTGGCCGGCAGCACTCGGCCAGGATCCAGCTCCCTGCACACAGAGGGACAGGTCTCCCATCCGTGCAGCCAAGATGGCCACCGCCGACCACGCTGCAGATAGCAGCTCCACAGCACCTAACACACAGCACAGCAGCCCCAGCTGTTCTTCCCAGCTGGCTAATATGGAGACAGAATGGGAGCCAGCTCCAGGACCAGGTAGGAGAGAGGCACAGCCAACCCACACTTTCTGGACAGGGCATGCTGAGTGCAGTAGTCCCACGGATCATTATGAGAAAATTGCACAGGCTGTTGCTTCTCTGTTGCTGCCAACTATTACAAAGCAGTAGACAGAGCAGTAAATCAGGGCATAGAGCAACTCAGAAGAGATCTGTGAGAAAATGCCAAACGCATAACCAAAGCTGAACACCGCCTCTCAGATTTAGAGGATGAGTTCCAAGCTATGTAGGTGAGGTCTACACAATCCAAACGTGAGCAACAGACTATCCTAGAAAAACTGGATGACTTAGAAAACCGCTCACGCAGGAACAATCTACGGGTTGTGGGCCTCCCAGAATCATACAACTCAGGTCAATTATCTGAAATCTGCTCTAAACATATACCCACAGCACTGGGAATTACGACACATTGCCAGGTCGAAAGGGCACACTGATTAGGCGCCCCCTCAAATGATCGCCGCACGCCGCGGTCTACAATCGTTAAATACCTTAACTACGCTGACCGGGTAGCCATTCTTAATTTGTTTTGTGACTCACGTTCCCTGCAACTCGATGGTCATAAGCTTTTACTGTTTGCTGACTATTCGCCAGAAGTCTCCCCCAAACGCAAGTCGTTCCAACAAATTTGTGCTACACTTTTTTAGAAAGGGGTAAAATTCACCCTTGCATACCCCACTACACTTTGCTTCACTACTCCCGCAGGGGAACTCAAATCATTCACACACTCAGAGGAAGCCCTTCTCTACTTACAAAATAATTTACCTGATGTCATGGTCCCTCAACCATCACCAAGAGATCTTGGCCGGCAAGATCAACGCTGTCGCAAATGTGCGCACCAGAGACTGACGCAGTCCACCATTTTGTTAAGAATCTCCGTTTTCTCCTCTCATTCTCCCTCCCCCCTCCCTCTGAGAGGCACAGTGACAGTGTACGTGTGTGTTAAAAAATGTTACAGGAGGGTCATAGGAGCTGTAAAGGCCCCCCCAGGGAGCCGGGGCCTAGCTGTCCTAGAGCCTGTGCCATTTCATACCTTGGAAGAGATAAGGCAAGCTTTCCCAAAAAGTTTCCCAAAAGCAGATAATAGGGTGAGTTTATCCCTTTTTTTTCACTAGTGGCCTATGCCGCCATCTGGGGATCTCCCTTCCTCCTACCTGACAATGCAACTCCTCGGTACAGGATCCACACCTAATCATATCCGGTAACGCAGGCTAAAGAAAGGAGATAACATGCGGAATATTGTGAAGTCCAGGTTGACTATGCAGTTTATTGTCATTTTCAGTTTTTCAATAGACCCCTGTTGGGTCAGTCTGATTTGTGTATGTTTTCCCCCCTCTTCTCTTCTCTTCTCTTCTCCGCTTTATCTTCTTCTTACCCGGAGACCCCACAACGTCCCTTCTTCTCATACAGAGCCGAGAGTTGCTGCTCATGTCATATTAGACTCCTCCCCTTTGATACTAGCTTATATATATGCACCAAACTCCTCGCCCAAACCTTTCTTCCAAGATCTGTCCTCGAAATTGTCAAATTTTTTTACACCTCCCTGTACTGTTGGGGGGGATTTCAATCAATGTATGAACATGCGGGAAGACAAACAAAAACCTTTCACTCCGAATTGTCCAGCTAACCCCACCTCCACATCAACACACACGCTAGTGAACAACTTCACAGAGTCGTTAGAGCTCACGGATGTGTGGCGACTAACACACCCAGAGGGAAGGGAATTCACTTTCTTCTCTCCCGTACACCATACCCTATCCAGAATTGATTATTTCTTTGTAAACCACATGCTCTTACAAAACATCAAAGATTCTGATATACATGATATAGCTATCTCTGATCAGTCCCCGATTTCCATATCCATACAACACGTGCAAAATAACCACCACTCACGCACTTGGCGTTTCCCTTCCTTTCTGGCACACAATAGGGACTTGCTCCGGGTATTGAATAATGCCTGGAGCGAGTTCTGTGAAAGAAATGCAGAACATCAAATAAACCCAATCTCTTTTGGGAGACAGTCAAAGCGGTCCTCCGTGGTAGAATCATAGCGTTCACTTCCACCTACAAGAAAAACCTTCTCCAAAGCTATTCAGCAGCAAGCTTTCGTTTAAGACAAGCACAGCAAGATCTAGCAAATCTTAATTCCCACAAAAACAGGAAAGCATGGTCAGAGGCCAAGCATCACTTTGATACATGGGCAGCTGCCCAAGGGGCCACACATCAATCACATACCGACCTGCATTTTCATAAATTAGGCAACAAGCTGGGCAAGGCTATGTAAAAAACCATTCACACCTACTCTTTTTACGTCTCTGAGAGACGCACAGGGAACACTAAAAAGCAACCCTCTAGACATTATATCCATTTTAGAAAACTTCTACCAAACTCTCTATGGCCCGGACCCTATAGACATCACTAAAGCTATCTCCTTAGATCTTGTCTCATTGCCACAGTTAGACCCAATCTCACTTCAAGCCTTAAATGCTCCCATTACTCTGACGAATGTATCTCTAGCTATTAAATCACTTACAAATGGTAAAGCTCCAGGCCCCGATGTCTATACAGCCGAATTTTACCAGCTAATGGCTGAAACCCTTTCCCCTACATTACAATCGGTGTTCCAGGCCATTCAGACAGGAGGAGACTACCTTCCCTCCGGATTCCAAGCCCACATTAAATTGATTGCCATAAAAGATAAAGACCCGTCAGAACCTGGTTCGTATCGTCCTACATTCCTACTGAATCTCGATGCAAAACTCTTGTCAAAAATTATTGCCTCTCGCCTAGCAACTATTTTACCCTCTCTTATTCATCCTTCCCAAGCGGGTTTTTTTTTTTTTAAGAAACTTTATTTGGTTTTATTGTATACACACATTAACCAACGATGAATTTATGCAGTATTCATAGCATGGCAACATGCCAAAGCAGGTGAAAAATTCAAGAAATAACAATTGTTCTCATAAACAAAATATTCTCAGAAACAAATTGCCCAAGCCCTGAGAGAGACAAAGAGGAATCAGATGAATTTAGGAAGGAGAAAGTTACTTATAGGAAAGGAGACATCGTATGATGTATCAGGTTGCAAGGGCTTAAGAACAGAGTATCCAGGATTTAGAAAGGTACATGTATATACCTTTGTATGTATGAGCAAAATAGAGATCTGCACATGTATTCCATGTTGACTATTTGTCAAATGACCAAGAGGAAGGTCATTGTGTATATGGGTAAAAAGTAGAGGAAAAATGAGAACAGAAAATCGAGATAGAGCAGTGAAGAAAAAAGAACAAGGAGCTGAGGGAACCAGCCTAGAAAGGAGTATATGGACAGGAAAGAAAAGAAGGAGAAAAGGAGGACAAGGAATTGTGTAACCAAAGATCAGAGACCAGAAGACCAAGAGGACAAGCAGGAATATAGAAATTAGGAGACTAAGATAATAGGGTGATAGGATATTAAGATAATATGATAATATAATAGGAAGCAGCTCTACATTATGTGTGAAAATGTGCTATTACGGGGACGCTTCACTGAGAGTCAACAGTGAAGTGAGATTATGAAAGAGAGAGTGAATAAAAAAACAGAAGCCAAGGTGGAAAAAAGGGGCAGATTGCCAAAATAGTTGAGTAAAGTTCCAGGAAAACTTAGAGAAGGTAATTTAGCAATCAATTGCCCCCTAATACAAATAAAACACAGTGCATCAGGAATCGCCTAGAGACTAAGTTAGGACAAGGTTAGAAATCCTTGGGAGGGGAGCTGGATCTCCGAGGTAGGAAATATTCTTGAGACATATTGACCCCACTTGCGGTTGAACTTTTCCACTCCTGATGTGGATGGAGAGATATGGATGCTGAGCCGATCCAAACGAAGTATGAAGTTAAGTTCCAATTTGACATCCGAGATGGTTGGCGGGCAGTTGGAAACCCATTTTTTTAGAATAGACCTTCTTGCAGCCATCAAACATTTGGACAGCCATGGTTTGGCAGTTCTGAGCATAGCAATGTGCTGATGTGAAGCTGCAGACACGGAAGCATCCAAGTTGCCGAAAAGAAGAAGCAGTGGGTCTCTAGGTAACGGGAGAGTAGTGATGAAGAGCATAAAGTTCAAAAGTTTGTTCCAGAAGGTAGAGACCAATGGGCAACTCCAGAACCTGTGGTGAAGTGACGGCTTATATGAACCGCAGAGCGGACACGTAGAGATCGTTGAGTCTGAACGTGAGTACAGACAGGGCATATAAGCATGGTGCATAATTTTAAACTGCTGCTCCCGCCAAAATTTGTTTGTGTTGAACGCACAGGTCATGTTAAAGCCTGTGAGTATTTGTTCTGCAGTGAAAGTGTTGTCAAAGTCTCGGATCCACGATTTGATGGATGTGGAGGATTCCAGCGGTGTTGCGTATTGCATAGACAATTGACTATAAATATTAGATATGTTATATTTCTGATTCCTTACAAGGACCTCTATCACAGTCGTGCAGAAACGAGTGGGCTTATTCCGTGCTATGGATTGCACAAAATTCCTGACTTGTAAAATGTACAAAAAATGATGAGAAGGCAACTCAAACGAGCTAAGGATTTGTTGGAACGGAAGGGGAGATCCTGATGCAAAGTCATACAACTGGCTGACAAGTCTAAGACCCTGGTTGTACCACAGATCGTAAGCTGCATGTTGTTGAGAGACAGGGAAGGAAGGATTGTGATGTATAGGGAGAAAACAAGATAGCCAGGGAGAAACTCCTAGTCTACGTCTGACCTCCCTCCATGTAAAGAGTGTGTCCCGTATGAGTGGATTATGTTTAAGATGTTCCGGTAGTGAGTTGGAATTAGAATGTAGAAGGGCTGACAGATCGAACGGGCTCACCATGGCTAATTCAAGTTGGTAATTGGAGAACAAGGACGCTCGGGATAGCCAATCTATACACACCCGTAAAATGCAAGATAGATTATAAAGTCTAATGTTGGGGAGGCCCAGTCCGCCCTCACATCTAGGGAGAAACAACTTATGTATAGCTATGCGCTGGCGGCGCCCCCTCCATAAGAAACTAGAAATCGCCTTGTTTAGCTTGACTATATTCGTATGTTTGAGCAGGAGTGGGATAGTTTGGAGAGGGTATAAAAGCTTCGGAAAACTTGTCATCTTGAAGAGACGGGCTCTGCCCATGAGTGATAACGGCAGGTCTTTCCACATTTCCAATTCCCTTAAAATTTTTTGAATGACAGGCGAATAATTCAGAGAATAAAGGGACGAGGCTAATTTCCCAATTTTAATACCCAGATAAGTAATATGATTAGTATTAATTTTAAAGAGAGAGTTGCAGGCCCAATCAGGAAGTCGAGCGTGATATAGGGGAAGAACCTCAATTTTCGCAAAATTTATACGGAGGCCCGAACAGCACCGAAATTCTGCGAACACCGTCTGGATATATGGTAAATCTAGAGTCGGGTTGGATGGTGAATATTAATATATCGTCAGCAAATAAAGCTAAGCGAAGATCCTGTTGACCAATTGGAACACCATGGAGGTGTGATTGAAATAACAAGAAACGGGCAAGAGGTTCCAATGCAAGATTGAAAAGCAGGGGGGATAATGGACACCCTTGTCTTGTTCCCTTATGTAATAGAATAGGGTTGGATATTTTTCCCGCCGCTACTATCTGGGCCATTGGGGCAGTATACATAGCCTGAATTAACTGTGTAAATGGACCGGAAAAGCCAAATTTAGCGAGAACTAATTTGAGCCATTGAAAACTGATGTTATCAAAGGCTTTTTCAGCGTCAAGAGAGACAATCGCTAGATCCTGTAGTGGATTATTTTTAGCCTGATGCAAAACTGTAAGCACTTTGCGGATATTTGACGTGGCCGATCGTCCCTTTATAAAACCCGCTTGAGAAGGGTGAATAAGCAAGGGTAAAATAAAGGCCAAACGGTTAGCTATGATTTTAGAAAGGATCTTTGCATCTAGGTTAAGGAGGGAAATGGGACGATCCAGGATCCGAAGGGTCTTTGCCTTTTTTAGCTATTAATTTAATATGGGCTTGCAAAGCCGATGGGAGATAAAGCCCACTCTCCAGGATGGACTGATAAACCAGCTGTAGAGTAGGAGAGAGGGTTTTGTCCATAAGTTTAAAGAATTCAGAGGTGTACCCATCCGGACCTGGAGCTTTACCATTGGCTAAAGATCTAATAGCTAGACAGATATCCGCTTGTGATATAGGGGCATTTAGAGATTGCAGTGCTATTGGATCTATTTGAGGTAGATTTACTCTGTCCAGAAAGGAGTGTGCTTGTTCCTGGTCAATAGGATCCGGCCCATATAACTTTGCATAAAAGCTTTCCAAAATAGATATGATCTCTTCCGGAGATTGTTTAAGTGCCCCCTGGGAGTCTTTAAGAGAGGTGAATTGTGTGGGGGTGAAAGGCTTCCTACACAGGCGCGCCAGTAGTTTGCCTGGTTTGTTACCAAACCTATGATATTGTAAGTCAAGGTGTGAGTGATATAGTGTTTCCTGAGCTGCCGCCCATGTGTCAAATTGTTTTTTAGCATTCGCCCAAGCTTTCCTGTTTTCCAGCGTATTGGTTTCTGCCAAAACTCTTTGTGTCAGTCTAAGAAGGTTACCAGCCTCAGTAAAATTGTGCAAAATTTTTTTTTTATAAGCGGACGTAAAAGCAATGATTTTACCACGTAACACCGCCTTCCCCGCATCCCAAAACAAATTTGGATTGGAAACATGGGCCGCATTAGTAGTTTGGAAGTCTGCCCATGTGTCTTGTAACTGCCGGGAGAGCTCCTGATTATTCGCCAGAAACGAAGGAAAGCGCCATATCCTAGGATGTGGAGTAGGGTCTAGAAAATTTATAGTAATAGAAATTGGAGAGTGATCCGATATGGCTATGTCATGTATGGTAGATGATACAACATGTTGCAGTAATACGGAGTTACCAAAAATATAATCGATTCTAGATAAAGAATGATGAACGGGAGAATAGAAAGTGTATTCTTTGCCGTCCGGATAGGTTAAACGCCATATATCTGTAATTTGCATTGCTTCAACGAAGCTACATAGTAAAGTAGGTGTTGGACGGGAGACCTGAGAGGAGCGAAGTCCACGTTCAACACTCTGTGATTTATCCTCCTGCTCCTGCATAACGGAATTAAAGTCCCCTCCTATGACGAGTGGCTTGTGAATATAGGCCGCCAGCCGTGATGAGAGGGCTTGGAAAACCTGTCTCGTCGGGGAGTTGGGTGCGTAAAAGCTGGAGAGAACCAGCTCTTGGGATCCGAGTTTAATATGTGCTGCTATAAAACGGCCCTCAGTGTCAGTGTCCATGGAAATTAATTCAGGATTAAGCCGTTTGTGTATAAGAATAAGTACCCCAGCCTTATTATTTAAGGAGGAGGAGCCAAAGACATGACCCACCCAGAGTTTACTCATATGGGCAAAATCCGATTAGGTAAGATGAGTTTCTTGGAGCAAAGCTATATCCGTGCGTAATCGCCGCAAGTGTCTTAGTATCGCCATGCGTTTGTGAGGAGATCTGAGGCCCTTAACATTCCAAGAAAATATACGTGTCATTTTAACTGTTGTGATATATATAATAAAAGGATAAGAGTCGTACCAATTAGAGATGTAGGAACGAATGGCGCGGTTGTGTTGGACGACTGGGGGTGATTGGAATCTGGTCTCAAAGGACAAAGGAGTTCTCCTTTCAGATGAAGTCCGGAAATGACGAAACGCGTTAGAGAGTGACGTCATCACGCACACACGCTAACCGGAAGTTTCACTGCGGCCATTTTGTTGGTTGGAAACATGTGATTTTCAACCTGAAACTTGATAGAGGAATATGTGAAGCTGGATATCCCTGTTTTATATGTGAGTTACTATTAAAATTTGTCCATTTTTATGGATTCTGCCTAAGAGCCTTTTATGCTTTTATGAGGAGTTGGGAGGAATACCTCTGAAAATGAAGGATTGAGAGATACGGATTTCCTATGTCAGCGCATGCTTGAAAATACTGGAAGAGGGTAATAGTACCTAGCATCACTTTGGCTGGAGTTTAGAGGGTACTAGTACCTAGTATCACTATTCACTTGTGATTGGAGTGATCACGTTTTTCACGATTTGGGTTTTATTTATTTATTTATTTATTTACTTATTTATTTATTTGGATTGTGATATATATTTGATTTATTTTGCACAAAATAATTTTTTGGTGTGTTTTTGTGTTGTGCACAGAGTGAAGTGTATATATATATATTTTTAAAGGGTAATACACTATGAATTTTCTTTTTTTCTATTTTTCTATCTTTGAGGTGATCATGGAGTCTTAGAACCAATTTCTGCTTTACTGGATTGAAGGAAAACATTTTTTGGAACTTGGACACTTTGGGTTTATTGAACACAATTTTTTATATATAATTTTTATATATACTGTATTTTATTATAATTTTGATATTTTTTGGGGTTTTTGGTCTTTTTGCCTTTTAAAACAGAATTGAGTGTGGATTTATGTAAACACAATTTAGTTGAAGTTATATTGATTATATTAATAGTTGGAGTTTTTTTGGGGATTTATATGTGTATCACAAAAGGATTTATTAGACTGTATACTTTCTAGGGAGAAAGTTGTGATTTTGTGTGAAGGGTTATAATATAGGAGCTTATTGATTGATTGATATAGGTAAATTAAACAGTAACATTGAAACAGGTGGGTACGAGGAAACACCTCAACATCAGATAGTATAAAAAAAAAACAGCTCGTGCTGAACAGCCAATAGACTCATACTTTTGAGTGTGTTAGCATATCAGAAAATAGCAAGAGAAACCACTCAAAAAAAAAAAAAAAAAAATGTAAAACAGTTCCAAATGAACCAATCGGACCAGGAGAAAAGCTTGAAGAAGTTGAGAAGAGACCAATGGCCTCTCAGACCTTCAAGGCGGGCGAGATTTGGAGGACCCTGGATTGGCGCATTGACGTTTAGGGGGTCTTTGCGAGGACTGCGTTGGTCTCTGGGACCAAAAATTTCTATCCGCGGGTTGAGGCAACTGATCCCCGTCATTTAGGTGGTCTTGCAGATATTGGTGGGCTTCTTCAGGATGAACGAAAGATTTAGAGTCCCCAGATGGTGCAGTGAAACGTAGCGTGGCCGGATATGCCAATGTGAACTTTATTCCTTTCTGGTAAAGAGTGGCACAAACATGCTGAAATGCTTTCCGTTTACGTGATACTTCCTGTGAGTAGTCCGCAAATAGTAGTAATTTGTGACCCTCAATTTGCAAAGAACGGGAGTTACGGAAAGAGGTGAGGATCGCTACGCGGTCAGCATAGTTGAGATAGCAGACAATCACAGAGCGTGGCGCACGACGCTCATTAGATGGGGGGCCCAGGCGATGAGCTCTCTCTACCTGGCAAGAGGAGGATAGACCCAAAGCTGCAGGGATCCGTGCTGAGCAGAGATCGGGGAGAGAACCTGTATTAAAGGATTCTGGGAGACCCACAATGCGTAGGTTATTCCTACGTGATCGATTTTCCAGATCGTCGAGTTTATCCAATATACTTTGCTGTACACGATTGGATTGTGACGTAACCGCTTGCATTGAATGGACTTCATCTTCTAAATCCGATATGCGCTGCTCAGCCTCAGATAAACGTTTAGAATGATCGCCCAAATCTTTTCTTAGCTGTTCAATGCCCATTGTGACAGCTCTATCTACAGCCTGTGTAATGTTTGGGAGCAGGATAGAGGACACTGCCTGAGCTATTTTAACATACTGCTCAGGAGTGTTATCAATGCCAGGAGGGAGTGGAGAGGCAGTGAGGATGGTGGGGAGAGGCTCTGTCATACCTGCTACCACGTTACGATCCCGCTCTGTGCCTGTGTCCATGCTGTGACAGGCATCGTCGGCCATCTTGGCTGCAGAAGGGGGAGAGCCGCATCCCTCCGCTCTGGCCGCCGACTCATGGCCGGACTGCGCCGGCAGAAGGTACCGCTCCATGCTGGGGCCGCTGCAGGAAGGTAAGGGGCACCCCAAGGCTATATAGCGGGGGTCCCCGAGGCAGTAGGCAGGCTTTATAGAGCCGGGATCCCGGGAGCCGCGGGTCCCGCGAACTACAGCATCCGGGCGCCGGAACCGGAAGTCTGACACAGCAGTTTAACTAAAGCAGTATAACTCAAGCAGCAGGAAGAAACAACAAAGAACTCTACTGCACTCTGGGTAGACTGCAAGCAAACACCTTGGGAAACATCTCTTACAAGTCTTAGTCCCACTCCATGTACCTTTTAATATGCCCCTCTACTCCTCCTTTTCATATTACTATCCTGTGTTCTCAAAATCTCATTTATTTACCCCTCTGCTCCACCTCAAAGCTTATACATCTCACCCTCACCCCTACCATCTCCCTACTACTGCTCTCATCACCTCCTGCTGATGCTTCACTCTCCTGCTGACCCACACAACGGGACTGGAAGGCATGTGCACTCATATACATCCTGCTCCCACCTTACTTTCCTCACCCTCCTTCTACTCCTAACCTCTGGGGATATCTCCCCAAACCATGGGCTTCCAGTATCATACTCCCACACCAGGCACCCTCCTTCCTCCAGGAATAGCTGCAATCCGCTCCATTTAATCTCTATCCCTATGCTCCTAAAAACCACCCTCCCTTTATCATGTGCACTCTGAAATGCCCGCTCTGTCTGTAATAAACTCACCTCTGTCCACGACATTTGTGTCTCCCTCTCCCTTAACCTACAAGCAATTACAGAAACCTGACTCCAAGCAGCAGATTCTGCTTCTCCCGCAACACTTTCCTTTGGAGGCTTTCTCTGGACCCACTCACCCAGACCCAGTGGTCGCAAAGGTGGTGGAGTTGGATTGCTTCTATCCCCACTGAGCACCTTTCACATCCTCCCTACACCTACCTCTCTATCCGTCTCTTCTTTCGAGACTCACTGCATTTGGCTGTTTTCTCCTATTTTGCTGAGAATTGCAGTGATCTATCGGCCTCCTGGACTGGTGTTTTGCTTTCTTAATGACTTCTCTGCCTGGCTACCCTACTTTCTTTCTTCTGAGCTACCCACTATCATTCTTGGAGACTTTAATATTCCCATTAATGTGAACAACCCGGCTACATCCCAACTCTTCAACATAACCTCATCTTTTGCCTTAGCATAATGTATACAGTCCTCCACTCACTCTGATGGGAATACATTAGACCTTGTTTTCTCCCATCTTTGCACTCCCTAAAACCTCTCAAACACCCCCTTTTCTCTCTCTGATCACAATCTCATCACCTTCACAGTCTCCTTGTCTTCAAACACCTATCCCTCCAAGCAGCAAACAAGTGCCTGCAGAAACATTCACAACTTAAACTCTTTTCTTTTCCACTCTGCAACTGACCGCCTCTATGACAGAATATCTCCCCTGTCCTGCCCTGACCTGGCCACTGCTGTCTACAATAGCTTGCTTTCATCCACACTAGACTCACTTACTCCTCTAACTACATGAAGTATCAGGCCCCGACCATTACAAGCGTGGCAGACTGACCACACTAGAAATCTTAAGTGACATAGTAGTGCACTGGAGCGATTGTGGCATAAAACCAAATCTCAGCAAGCTTTCACCCAATATAAATCTGGTTTCTTAACATACAATTCCGTCACCGCCAATAACCCCAGGGGAGCAGGAGCCTTTTCCAAAGCCTCTAGGGGAAGCCTGGAGATTCACTGAGTCCAAGGGAAACTGGTATGGGGTGCTAGGGATGCACTTACCCAGACCACCGCGGGGCCTTCCGATCGACAGCCGGCTTTGTTCCGGCCTTCGGCTTCCCGAATCGCCGGCCGGCCGGCAACTCTGTCTCCCAGTGATCCTCCGCGGCAGCACACGTGACTGCTGTCTCCCGGCAACCGCTCTCCTACTCTCGCCACTACCGCGAGATGATCCCCGGGGAAGCGGACGCTTACTGTCACAGTCCAGGCTCGGCTCCCCACAGTCTCCAAAAAGCTTCCTCAGCCAAGCAGGTGGGTCCACATATCTCCGGGGCAGCCAGTCCACAAACAGGGACACTTGAGGAGGAGATAGTCGAGGGAGGTTAACGGAGAGTGTTCACTCTACACTCTCCATTGCCGCCATGATCAGGCTCCACCCCCCCCTTAGTCCCAGTTATTGGCGGTGACGGAGCGACGAGGAGTGCGGCTGTCAGGAGACGGCTAGGACGGTGCAGCCACACGAGAGAGACGCCGTTCACCTGGCTTATACCCTGGGAGACAGACACATTAAGAGTGGAGAAGCCCAGCTAGCCCAGTGAGGAGAGAAACCCGTGATCGGGTACCCCGAGGGTGGAACACAGATATACTGCCTCAGTACTGCCACTGTTTCCGTGAGATTATATATATCATCGAACTATAATATTATACTCCTTACCTCCCTCCTCCATACCTCTATATCACCTCATATAATTATTCCACCCTGTTAACAAATTATACTATCTTTACGCAACTATAGATACATCTCTAGCCTTTATTTCCACATCATTGGGAAATCGCATATTGTTCCTAGAAGAAGAAGTTAACATCACAAAGAGTAACCCCCCAGGAGAAGATCGCCACAGAAGAGACTCGCACCCTGAAGTACATTACAACTTGGAGGGTGAGTGATAACAGTAGTTCCACTGCAGAGTGTTTGTTTTTTTTTTTTTTTTTTCCTCTCTCTCCCTTGCTCTGCATCTGCTGTTTAAGGAATTTGGACTTTGAATTCGGAGAGTTCTAGGGTGGGTTCAAAGATCCGACAGATTATAAGGAAGGGAGGAGGGATAAAACTTCAAAAATAATTATGAAAGGTAAAAACACCAAAGGGGTTGGGTCTAGGAACCCCCAATCTGGCACGATTAAAAAATTTACGACACAGGGAAATCTCACGCCAGATAGATCCCAGGGAATCAGTGAAAAGAGTGAATTGGAAATAAGCCTGGATAACAGCCCGAGACTTTCCCTGGGTCCGGTGTATAACAGCCAACAATCAATGGAAGGCATTGAGATGAGAGAACTTGAAAGGGATCTTCAAATACCAAATAAAAAGGAAATGGCGGAGATGTTTAAAGGTCTGGAAATATCAATAAAGCAGGAGATGGGTATAATTCGGGAAGATCTGGAGCAATTGTTAACTAGGGTGGAGGAAACGGAGGAGAAAGTTCAAAAGCATGCCCAAATTATCCCAAACTTGAAAAAAGGGATAATAGACAATAGAAAGGACCTAAAAAGACTGCTTTATATGATGGAACAACAAGAAAACAGAGCAAGGATGAACAATCTAAGAGTGAGAGGTGTCCCAGAGCTGTCCATGGGGGAAGATTTAAAAGAGTTAATTGGCAAAATTTTGACCTTCATAATGGATAATCAGGACATGGCGATATGTAAATTGGATGAAGTATATAGGATAGGAAGGTCTCAACGAGAAAAAGGAGTAGAGAAACCAAGAGACATAATTGTTAAATTTCATAGTCACGGGGATAAAGAAGAGATATGGAAAAAGGTGAAAGGAAGAACAAGTATTGTATATGAAGGGAAAAACATCCAAATTTTTGCGGACTTAACAGCAGAGACTTTGCGGAAAAAGAGATTATTGAAACCCCTATTGGAAGTATTGAAAAAGCATAATGTGAACTATAGATGGGGTCGTACAGCGGGTTTAATTGGATGGAGGGAAGGAATTACAGCGGTCCTGAGGTTCCCAGAAGATGTGGGGGATTTCTGTGATAAATTTGACATACAGAAACTAGAGATCCCGGGTTGGGAAGGGGAGGAGGGAGAGGTATATAATCTGGAGGAAGAAAATTGGCAGCCGGTTAGAAAAAGAAATAGAGAAGCAATGGATAAAGGGACACGGGGGAGGAGGGGGGGGTGTGCGGTCATGGGAGGAGTTGAACCCCTGAGGTAGGGATCTAAGGTGGATAAAGATCCATAGGCAGAGGAGGCCTGGAGGAGGGGGGGAGGGGGGGAGGGATGTGGGGGGGAGGAGGGCGGGGGAGATGGGGAGTGGGGGGAGATGGATGGGTAATACTCTGCATAGGAGGGGTAAGGGTAAGAGAACGGGTAGAGGAAAGAGAGAGAAAAGAAAGAGGAGGCCAACATGGAAGAAGTTCAGTTTGTAACCTTTAATGTAAAGGGACTAAACTGCCCCGGAAAGAGATTTAGATTATTGAAGGTATTACAACACAGGACAGCCTCAGTGGTTTTTTTGCAGGAGACACATTTGGATTTGGAATCTAAGATTGGGCTGCGCTCAAGATATTTTCCGACATGGTATTATGCGGACTCACCAATTAGAAGAGCAAAAGGGGTAGCTATAGGGTTTGCAAAAAATATTAGGTTTGATGTGGAGAAGAGAATAACAGACCCAGAGGGTAGGTTTTTGTTCCTAAGGGGTAAGTTGCAGGATATTGATTGTACAGTGGCTAGTATATATTGCCCAAATAAGAAACCAGAGATATTCCTAAGGGAAGTATTGCAGAGGCTGATGGATTTTAAAAGAGGTCGATTGATAGTAGCGGGGGATTTTAACCTTTGTATGGATCCACGGCTGGATTCTACCTCCCAAGTGAGGAAAGAGGAATATAGGTCCCTGAGATTATTAAATAAATCATTAAATGAGTGTCAGCTGGTGGATATATGGAGAATTAGGCATATGAAGGATAGAGATTACACATTTTACTCACATGTTCACAAGACTTACTCCAGATTGGATTATGTATTGGTAGAACATCAATTTATAGACTCTGTGGCAGAGGTTATGATTGGAGGGAGTTCTATTTCAGACCACTCTCCGGTCGCAATGAAGTTAAGATGGGGTAGTGAAGACAGAGGTGGTTTTATGTGGCGGATGAATGAAGCACTTTTATTGGACGAGGAGGTCAACCAAAAGATTAAAACAGAAATTGAAAGATATTTTGAAGAGAATGACACTGAGGAAGTTTCGGTCGCAACATTGTGGGAAGCTCATAAAGCCTATATCAGAGGACTACTTATCGCAATAGGGGCAAAAAAGAAAAGAGAAAGGAGAGAAAAGATCAATAGACTTTTAAATGAAATAGCTGATCTGGAACAGGCCCACAAAAGGAACATCTTGAAAGAAATAAGGCAGAAGATAACAAAAAAGAAAGATGAATTAGAGAGGATAATGGAGGAAGAAAAAAGAAGAGTCTTTAATAAATTAACAAGCGAAAGGTATAGATGGGGAGATAGACCGGGAAAACACCTAATGAGGGCATTGAGAGAAAAGAAAAATAGGAATTATATAGAAAAAATAAGAAACTCCAAGGGCGAAATGGTCCACTCAACTAAAAGAATCGCTAGAGTATTTAAAGATTATTATAGTGAATTATACAACATAATACCCCAGGACACCCCCAATAACATTGATACAGTAAATAAAGAAAAAAGAAGGATATTTCTAAAAAATGCAGGTCTATCAAAATTAAGCAAAATTCAACTGAATTCTTTGGATTCAGAAATCACGTCAGAAGATATAGAAATAGCATTGAAGGATACAGTGGTGGGGAAAAGTCCGGGCCCAGATGGGTTTACTGTAAAATATTATAAAAAATATAAAGAGTTATTAATACCTAGATTGAAGACCTATATGAACGCCCTTGGAGATAAGTTGGAAATTAGGGGAGAGTCCTTACAGGCCAATATAGTCTTAATCCACAAGGAAGATAAAGACCCTTCTCAGTGTGCAAGCTATAGACCCATTGCGCTGCTGAATGTAGACACAAAACTGTTTGCGAAAGTTCTGGCAAACAGGCTTAAGGTCTTGTTGCCAGAATGGATACATGGGGATCAGGTGGGATTTGTCCCGGGAAGGGAGGGTAGAGACAACGGATTAAGATCATTATTGCTTATACAAGAGGGGAAAAAAGAGAAGACCCCAGTAATATTATTGTCAATTGATGCAGAAAAAGCATTTGATAGAGTGAATTGGAGCTTTATGATGGACACCTTGGTGGAATTGGGGCTGGGGGATAGAATTAGGAAGTGGATTGGTAATCTATATAAAAGCCCCACAGCCACTGTCTTGGTAAATGGAGGAAGATCGGAGCTCTTTAGGATGTCAAATGGAACTAGACAGGGATGCCCCCTATCCCCACTATTGTTCGTTTTGTCCCTGGAGCCATTGTTGTCAATGATAAGAAAGAACATCAATATAAAAGGAATAAAGATAGGTGATAGAGAACATAAGGTAGCGGCCTATGCGGACGACTTATTGTTTTTCGTTGGAAACCCTCGTATTTCTCTACCAAACTTAATGAAAACACTGAAAGAGTATGGGGAAATATCAAACTTAAAAATTAATCCAACAAAATCAGAAATTTTAAATATAAATCTTAAAAATAGTGAAAAAGAAAAAATACAAGAAGAATTCCCCTTTGTGTGGAGAGAGAAAGAACTAAAGTACCTAGGGGTAAAATTGTCTGCCTCAACTAATAATATGTATAAGATTAATTACATCTCACTTTTAAATGAGATAAAAGAGGAATTGAAGAGGTTGGGAACTGGAAATCCATCTTGGATGGGCCGTATAAATCTGATAAAAATGATAATTTTGCCCAAAGTCCTATACAAGTTTCAAATGATCCCAATTAAACTTCCAGAGGTTTTTTTTAGGACACTAAGGAAAATGCTCTTGGGATATATATGGAGGAAAAAAAAACCGAGGATATGCTATGAAACGCTGACTAGAATTAAAGAGAGAGGAGGCTTAGGGCTCCCAGATTTTAAGAGATATTATAAAGCGACCTTGATCGCGAGAATCTTTGACTGGACTCATAACCCGGGGAAAAGTTGGGTCAAAATTGAAAATATACTGAGCGGGTCCAATCTGAACAGAATTATATGGTTACCTACACCTCACCGTGGACTAGATGTTAACACAAGTACATACACTTCTATTGTTTTAAAAGTTTGGCAGATGTTACACAGACAAAGGGGTTGGGTTTTTAACTCACAGTTAATGCCACTTAAAAATACAGATTACTTTGCACCGGGGAAGGAAGATATCACGGGGAATTGGATTATTAAACAGGATGCGCAATTGAGAGATATAATGGTGGGGGAGGAATTAAGATCTTATAGAGAGATGGTGAAATTAAAGGGAGTTGTTTTTAGTAGAATGGACGAGGTTCGATACCACCAATTAAGACACTTTTTTGAGAGTCTCCCAAAACCGGTGAGAACAAAAAAGGATTGGAATCTATTTGAAAGTCTGTTAGACACACGGGGAGATGGGAGACATGGGGTTGCTAAAATATATAGAATCTTAACGGCACTAGACACTGACACAAAATTAATTTATATAGAGAAATGGGGAAAAGATATGGGGAGGGAGATCAGTGAGGAGCAACAGAAGAATATGCTTAGATTAATTCACGAAAATATTAGTATGAGAGAAGTGGAATTAAATTATAAGTGTTTAGTTAGATGGCACATTGCACCGAGTGTGGAGCACAAGATGAGTAGGGAGAACTCCCCATTATGTTGGAGAGGCTGTGGTGAAGTAGGTACACTACAGTTGTGTCCAAAATTATTCAACCCCCACTGAAATTGAGTGTTTTGGCCAGTTTGACATTGCTTTTGATCATTCAGTCATCTTGCTTACATTTACATTAAAGAGGCACTTGTAGGTCAGACAAATATAACATAACAGTTATAATGAAATAACCACAAATGTCTTTTCTGTGCTCACAGCATTATCAGTTTTATTCAACCCCCAAGTGACATTCAATCTTAGTACTTAGTACAGCATCCTTTTACAGTTATAACAGCTTTTAAACGTGAAGCATAGCTTGACACAAGTGTCTTGCAGCGATCTACGGGTATCTTCGCCCATTCTTCATGGGCAAAGGCCTCCAGTTCAGTCACATTCTTAGGCTTGCGCACTGCAACTGCTTTCTTTAAGTCCCACCAGAGGTTCTCAATCGGATTTAAGTCTGGTGACTGCGATGGCCACTCCAAAATGTTCCAGCCTTTCCTCTGCAACCATGCTCTAGTGGACTTGGAGGTATGCTTGGGATCATTGTCCTGTTGAAAGGTCCAACGTCTCCCAAGCCTCAGGTGTGTGACGGACTGCATCACGTTTCCATCCAATATCTCCTGGTACTGAAGAGAATTCATGGTACCTTGCACACGCTGAAGCTTCCCTGTACCTGCAGAAGCAAAACAGCCCCAAAG
This sequence comes from Staurois parvus, assembly GCF_062004578.1. Taxonomy (NCBI): domain Eukaryota; kingdom Metazoa; phylum Chordata; class Amphibia; order Anura; family Ranidae; genus Staurois; species Staurois parvus. The sequence goes on along the minus strand of NW_028319735.1, from coordinate 105,480 downwards.
CATGATTGACCCTCCACCATGCTTCACAGTAGGCAAGGTGTTCTTTTCATCATAGGCCTTGTTCTTCCTCCTCCAAACATAGCGTTGATCCATGGGCCCAAACAGTTCTAATTTTGTTTCATCAGTCCACAGAACACTATCCCACAACTTTTGTGGTTTGTCCACATGGCTTTTGGCATACTGCAGTCGACTCTTCTTATTCTTTGGAGACAGCAAGGGGGTACGCCTGGGAGTTCTGGCACGGAGGCCTTCATTACGCAGTGTGCGTCTTATTGTCTGGGCTGAAACTTCTGTACCCACATCTGACAAATCTTTTCTCAGTTCCTCAGCAGTCACACGGGGACTTCTCTCCACTCTACGCTTCAGGTAGCGCACAGCAGTCGAAGTCAGCATCTTCTTTCTGCCACGACCAGGTAGCGTTTCAACAGTGCCCTTTGCCTTGAATTTGCGAATGATGCTTCCTAAGGTGTCTCTTGGTATGTTTAACATCTTTGCAATCTTCTTATAGCCATTGCCCTTCCTGTGAAGAGAAATCACCTCTTCTCTTGTCTTCCTGGACCATTCTCTTGCCTTCACCATGTTTGTAACCACACCAGTAAATGTCTAGAAGGAGCTGAGTATCACAGTCATTTTAAAGCTGCCTAATTGGTGCTTATTATGCTTGATTGCTGCTCGGTGACATCCACAGGTGTTTTCAATACCTGATGGAAAGCACCTGTATGAACCTCTGTTCTTCAGAGTGGTAGTCTTTAAGGGGTTGAATAATTGTGGCAATGAAGAAACCACATAAGAACCATTTACTACTGTATTACATAAACAATTGATGTCATTTTAGTTGCATTTGGGTAGTTACAACGTCCTTGTAGGATTTGATTCTGAATACAATTCCAAATGTACACTATAGTCCCTAAACCCCTTTACAGCATTGGGGGTTGAATAATTTTGGACACAACTGTATATCACATTTGGTGGGAATGTTCAAAGATACAGGTGTTTTGGGGGAAAATCGTCCATTTAATGAGAAAAATTACTAAGATCGATGTTGGATTGGACCCAGAGTTATGCCTCCTTCATATATCTGAGCTCACAGTAAGATCATATAAGGACTCAGGGATTTGGCACTTTCTGAGTGCAGCTAAAAGCTTGATTCCTAAGTTCTGGAAAAAAAGGGAGGTCCCGACGGAAGAAGATTGGTTGATCAGAACGAACCAGTTATGTGAGATGGAAAGACTTTATTATACACACATAGATGGGATGGAGATATATCATAAAAAGTGGGGAAAATGGGAAGTATTTAGACAAGAACTCTTGATGAACAATGATTTTTAGAAATGAGTCTTAGAAAAAAGGGGAAAAAAAAAAAAAGGGATTGTGCTATATGTATATCTATTTTTTCTCTCTCTTTTGGATTTGAAAAGAAATGGCAGAGTGGGATGGAGGGGGGAGGGGGGACACTGGGATAGGTGTGGGCGGGGAGGGGCCTTGGGAGGGATTTGGGTTGTGGGAATTAAATAAATTATGAGGAACATAATGATTATCTTATGAAGAAATGCTTGTTAATTATATCTGATTGAAACCTAATAAATATTTATAAATAAAAAAAAATACACGTTATATGCCAAAAAAAAAAAAAAAAAACAAAAAAAAACATACAATTCCTCCCTCCATGCTGCCAAACAAGCCTATTTTGTCACTCTTATTAATACCTTGTCATCCAGTCTTTGTCTCTTCTCTACTTTTAACTCTCTACTTTCTCCACCTCCACCCAGTAATTCACTCACTGCTTACAAGATTGCAAATCATTTAAAAAACAAGATTGATGCTATTTGAATGGGCATTTCCACTGCACAGAAATCTATCCCACTTAGCATACCTTATACTAAACCTCCCTCAACACTTTCCTCTTTTGACCTTGCTACTACAGAAGAGGTCACTAAAGTTTTCACAGAAGCCCGTCTCACCACCTGCCCCCTGGATCCTGTCCCCTCACAACTACTATGGTCACCCTCTTTTCCTATCGTACTGTATGCTGCCTCACTCACATCTTCAATCTCTCCCTCTCAAATGGTTCCTTCCCCACCCCTCTAAAGCATGCACACATCACTCCCGTACTTAAAAAACCCTCACTGGACACCACCAACCTGAACAACTTAAGACCCATTTCTCTGCTCCCATTTACCTCTAAACTCTTAGAACGCTTAGTCTACAATCACCTGAGCTTCTATCTCACTGACAACAACCTTTTTGACCTTTACAGTCTGGCTTTCACTCGCTACACTTCACTGAAACTGCCCTACTAAAACTCACTAATGTTTTACTAACCATTAAAACCAATGGCCACTACTCCATACTCTTACTACTTGACCTGTCTGTGGCTGTTGACCTTCCCCTCCTTATAAAGGCAGTCTAACAGCAAACTGAGGCTAATGTGTGCTTCTGCGGCCATGCAGGGTATGGGCAGAAATGCCAGATCTTCCAGAACTTCTGCCGTGGACAAGACCCTTACAGTGCCCCCCCCCCCCCCCCAAAGGGCAGCCTCCGGATGGTAACCTCCAAGTGTCTGGAAAGGGTTACACAAATTTCTCTTCAAGGCGTTCTCAAGATGTTTCATCCTCTGCTCCCTCTGTGAAGGCAGGATGAGCTTGGCAACTTTACCCTTGTAATGTGGATCAAGAAGAGTTGTCAACCAATATTGATCCCTCTCCTTGAGACCACAAATCCTCGAGTCCTTACGCAGGCTTTGCAGAAGCAGAGAGCCCATGCAGCGTAAGTTTGAGGAGGTAGGAGATTCTGAGTCCTCTGGGTCACTGAGGATGACTTGAAGACTGACATTTGTTATCCTCTACTTCCATGCTGCTACAACCCTTCTCCTCCTCATGCTCCTCCCCCTGTGTGTTCTGCGGCCCTGCAGGAATGGTTTTTGCATAAAGGGGACCTTGAGATTATAGGAAGTCCTCCTCTTCCTCCCTCTGTTCTGCCCCAAGTGCCCTGTCCATGATTCCAAGCTATGTGTGCTGCAGCAGGAAGACTAGAGGGATAGTGTCATAAAAAAAGAAAAGAAAAAATAATTTTCTTCTGGAGATCATTCCATATATACCAAACGAGCATCCTCCCCACTCCAGGAACAAATCTCATCACCTTCAGAGTCATCAGATAATCAAATGTACGTTTTCTTATGAAGGAATCTCCCACATCTGTGATTGGCTCAGCATTTAAAATTCCCCGCCGGAATTCTATGTGCAATCCTCTAACCCAAGGGTGTCAAACTAGTGGCCCAACAGCTGTTGCCAAACTACAAGTCCCATGAGGCATTGCAAGATTGACAGTTACAAGCATGACTCCCAAAGGCAGAGGCATGATGGGACTTGTAGTTTCACATCAGCTGGAGGGTTGCCAGTTTGACACCCCTGCGTAACCCGACACTGAAATTAACAAGATTTAATTCTTCTTCTGAAGAACATTGATCATCGGCCCCTTCATCTCGGGCAATTTGATTAACCAAGAATAAGAAATACGTTGGACATATTCATGTCAGGTTGGTTCCAACTTTGATTTTTAATTCTGAATACAGAATCCACCCTGTTATAGAGATCAATGAAAAGTCTACGGAACAAGTATTTTCTGGGCTGAAAATGGAGAGAGATTTCGGGATACATTTAGCTGGACTCCTTCAGAGAAAGTTGTAATTGGCTAATGTACGAAACGCCCACGACTGTGATTGGCTCATATTTCAAATAGCTGCTTTCAAATTTGCCCGCCAGAATTGTGCAGATTGTTACAGTTAAATATTCAGCCCTATTGTACCGCCAAATCCGATCCGGAGAACAAAGGAGATCATCAGGTGAGACGTTTATCTGAAAAATGTCAACACTTTTCTTCCAAGCATCATCAATTGATCTGGAATGACTACAAATGGATTCTGTTCTGATGATTACTGAATCATGTAAACACTTCTATATGTTCTATTTTATTCCAAGTCCTCAAATCCAGTACCCCCCCCCACACACACACACACACTGCTACATACAGGACATGACAGTGAGATGATTTATATTCTAGATCTCTACCTTTCTACATGCCAGGGGCAGCACAGCCAGGGGTAGTATTGACAACTTTCATCCTGGATAAAGTATTGATCTTGGATTAAGTATTACACTTTGGCTCTGCATCATCTGAATAACTTTTCTCTATCCCATCACTGTAATTATCTGCAGGCAACATCCATCTGTAATATTGCCCATGCCATGTATGAATGCTAATTCACCCCCCCATTGCTATATGGTAATCTATTCTGCTTTTAAAATCCACCTCTAACTAAAGCTGATTCATAACTATCAATGTTCTTACTGGTCATTCTTACTGCTTCAAAAGTCTTTAACTCTGTTCCATATTACTGTGGTGTTTATTTTGCTCTTATTATATAACCCAAATGTGTGAGCTGATCCTAATCTTTACAACTCTGCCCTCCTGCTCTCCTGTCTATTGTAGACCTCCTTTGATGTGAGAAGTTAGCCCTGTACGCCATGTGCCTCTGCTAAGCATTCCTAATTGAATAATTTGCAATTCCCCCACTCAACTCAGTATAAATTTAGGACTTCCTTCGGGGAGGCACAGCCAGGGGTAGCATTGGGAACTATCATCTTGGTTAAAGTATTGATCTTGGATTAAGTATTACACTTCGGCTCTGCACTTCAGCAAATGCACAAAGCAAGAAACCCCAGAAGACACTTTCAAATACTAATCAGACTACAGGTGACCTGTTTCCCCATCCAGCTCTTATCCAGTCTGCTTCATCTCCACTCTGTAACATTCACTTTCTACTCCTCCTTCTCACAATTGTGTCCTCTCTCTTCAAACTCTCTCTCCCTAACCCCTCTTCTCCACCCCACAGCTTATATATATATATATATATCACCCTCGCTCCTTTCTTCACCTTATTACTGTACTCATCAACTCCTGATAATTTTGAACCCACACACTAATAAAACCTCCAAGACACTGGAGCCTGTCCTTCCATATACAGTTGCAAGAAAAAGTATGTGAACCCCTTGGGATTACGTGGAGTTTTGCATGAATTGGGCATAAAATGTGCTCTGAACGTCATCTAAGTCACAACAATAGAAGAACACAGTTTGCTGAACATAATACTACACAAACATTAGATGTTGCCATGGTTTAATTGCACATAACATGTAAACATTCACAGTGCAGGGAGGAAAAAGTATGTGAACCTTTGGACTTAATAACTGGTTGACCCTCCTTTGGCAGCAATAACCTCAACCAAACCTTTCCTGTAGTTGCAGATCAGACCTGCACAACGATCTGGAGTAATTTTGGACCACTCCACTTCACAAAACTGTTTCAGTGTAGCAATATTCTTGGGATGTCTGGTGTGAATTGCTCTTTTAAGGTCATGCCACAGCATTTCAATTGGGTTGAGGTCAGGACTCTGACTGGGCCACTCCAGAAGGCGTATTCTGTGCTGTTGCAGCCATTGTTTTGTTGAATTACTTGTATGCTTTGGGTCATTGTCCTGTTGCATCACCCATCCTCTGCGGACTTCAGTTGGCGGACAGATGGTCGTACATTTTCCTGCAAAATGTCTTGATAAACTCTGGAATTCATTTTCCCATCAATGACAACAATCCGTCCAGGCCCTGAGGCAGCAAAGCAGCCCCAAACCATGATGCTCCCTCTGCCATGTTTTACAGTGGGGATGAGGTTTTGATGTTGGTGTGCTGTGCCTTTTTTTCTCCACACATAGTGTTGTGTTCTTCCCAAACAACTCAATCTTGGTTTCATCTGTCCACAGTATATTTTGCCAGTAGTGCTGTGGAACATCCAGGTGCTCTTTTGCAAACTTCAAACGTGCTGCAATATTCTTTTTGGACAGCAATGGCTTCCTCCATGGTGTCCTCCCATGTACTCCATTCTTGTTTAATGTTTTCCTTATTGTAGATGTGTTAACAAAAATGTTAGCATGTGCCAGAGATTTCTGTAGGTCTTTAGCTGACACTCTGGGATCCTTCTTTACCTCATGCAGCATTCTGCGCTGTGCTCTTGCAGTCATTTTTACAGGACGACCACGCCTAGGGAGAGTAGCAACAGTGCTAAACTTTCTCCATTTGTAGACAGTCTGTCTTACCATGGACACATGAACATCAAGGCTTTTGGAGATACTTTTGTAACCCTTTCCAGCTTCATGCAAGTCAACAATTCTTGATCGTAGGTCTTCTGAGAGCTCTTTTCTGCGAGGCATGGTTCACATCAGACAGTGCTTCTTGAAACCAGTAAACCCAAAACAGGTGTGTGTTTTTTAAGGGCAGAACAGCTGTCAGCAACACATCCAATATCATCACACTGATTGGAGTCAAGGTTGGCTCACTCCTGGCTCCAATTAGCTCTGGGAGAAGTCATTAAGCTAGGGCTTCACATACTTTTTCCTTCCTGCACTGTGAATGTTTACATGTTATGTGCAATTAAACCATGGCAACATCTAATGTTTGTGTAGTATTATGGTCAGCAGACTGTGTTCTTCTATTGTTGTGACTTAGATGACGTTCAGAGCACATTTTATGCCCAATTCATGCAAAACTCCATGTAATCCCAAGGGGTTCACATACTTTTTCTTGCAACTGTATGTCATACTTCCATATTACCTCCCTCACCCTTCTGCTTCTCCTAACATCTGGAGACATTTCCCCAATTCCTGGGCCGCCACCCTTTTCCTTTGATCAACACACCCAGCACCCCCTATCCTCCAACAGGAACGGCAATCCACACAATCTAGTTACTATTCCTCTTCTTCCTAGAACCAACTTCCCCTTTTCCTGTGCCCTCTGGTGTGACGATAGCGGCGTCAGACCCCAGCCGTTCTCACCAAACTTGTGACCGAAGGACTAGCCAATCTAAAACCGCGATGTCATGTGCGTAACAATGCCACGCCCAGCTGCACCCTGCACAAAGATTTTCCAGCTAATGGACTACAATCTGTGTACCTGCAGCCTGGGAGCGATTGTTACTGGGTCGGGTTAATTACGCAATTAACCCTTCACACTGCCACCACCTCATTTTTGTACAGAGAAAGCGGAAACTCGGCAATATCAGCAATAACACTAGGATGGTTGGATAATCGTCTGTATACCACTGATACCGCAGGCAGGTTATACAGAGGGTTGAACACACACAGTAGCGCTCTTCAGTGGCAGGAATTCTAAATTTGTATTAAAGAGCATTAGAAACAGTTCAACACTTTCAGAAAGTAAAATTTATTACTAAAAGGTCAAGAGGGTGCAATAAAAATATTTACAGAAAAAGATGTAGCCAATATATATATAGATATACAGAGAACAATAGCACAGCAAAGAGATCACATAAAGGAGTTTAGAGGGTTATAGTACTTGCCAAAAAGCCTTGGGCTAAGCAGCTTCAAGTTTCATGAGCCAAAAGGATTTTATATCTCCCACTGTCAGTTTCGATGTTAAAGCAGGGAGATCTTCAACTCTTCACACACAGCTCAACTCAGCCTAGCTTAGCTTTTCTAGTAACTCCACAAGGTGTCTCCCTGGAGCAGTAAACCAATCTCCTCATTTGGGAAGGGAGGTGTAGGTGGAGACCAAAGTTATGACCAAGAACTCTCCTAGCTTCTATTATGATTTATAACTTATTCTCGGGGCATTTAGCAGCCTTGCCACTAGTAGATTAATATGCAGATGCATCTGCGGAATGGTTAGATATGAAATATGAAATATTTGCTTGAATTGTTCAGGAGATTTAATTTTCTGCTCTCCGGTATGTGTCAGATAGGGGGTGTAATATATCAGGAAACTGGTCTTGACGTAAGCCATCTGACTATGTACTCCATATTTCTGTAAGCCTTTCATAATCCAAGATATGTAATCATAGGTGAAAATGAATGTTGAATCTGGGGTCTGGTTTATGACTTATCTGGAATGTCTTTGAACTCAGTAAAGGACTTGGTTTACACTTTTATGATCCCTTTCCAAGCAAGAGTTTCTTAGACAGAGGGGTACCTAGCTAGTGAGGTTTTATAGCCAGGACGCCCTCCCACTGAGTTTGTTGCCTGTGATCTCTGCAAACACACACCGACCACATGTCACTCAACAGAGAGGGAGGGGGGATGAGGAGAGAGGGAGAGAGATAACTATACAACATGGACGATCCTTTGCCAAAATGGAGGTTCGCATCCATCTCTGTGTGCATGATTGCTACATCTGGAATGCCCACTCTGTCTGCAACAAACTCACCTCTGTCCATAACCTTTTTTTTTGTCACAAACTCCTTTAACTTGCTTGCAATTGCAGAAACCTGGCTTCATGAATCTGACTCTCCCTCTCCTGCTGCCCTCTCCCATGGTGGTCTCCTCTGGACTCTCTCTCCCAGGCCTAGTTGACGGAAAGGAGGTGGAGTAGGAATCCTCCTATCCCCTCAAAGCACTTTTCAGGTCCTCCATTCACCTCCCTATATGTCCCTCTCCTCATTTGAAGTTCACTGTATTTGTCTGCTCTCTAGTTTCTTTAACCTCCCTAGCGGTATTCCCGAGTGTAGCTCGGGGTAAAGTTTCAGTACCAAAAGTGGTAACCCCAAGCTACACTCGGGCTTACCATGCAGCGTTGCATAGGGAGTCCCTGCAGCACTTACCTTGTCCTTCGCTCCCACGATGCGTCCCCTGCAGCGTCCCCGGCCATCTCCTCCGGCCGATGCCGGCATCCGGCTTCCGTGTTTTGATCCCTGTGACGCCGGGACGTACGGGCGCCGGCGGCAAATTTGAAATTTTTAAAAAAATGTCACTTTTTTTAAAAAATGATTATTACATAGTAAAACATTGCTGTTTCAAAACATTTTACATACATTTTGTCCCGAGTGCTTTGTCCTGTCCTCTGCCTGCATTTTGACTGTTCTTTCTGCCTGGAAACTTAGAAAAGTCCATGGCGTCCAAAAAGCGTCCCTTTATGTCAAAAGCGGTTTTAGACCGGCTAGAGAACAGCGATAGTAAATCAGAACCACTTGCAGAATTGAGTGATAATGATTCGTGGGGGAAATTCATCATCAGACACTGAAAACGATTCTGCGACTTTGCTCAGTGATGTGCGAACTTGGCGCTATATTTCAAATTTCAGTGTTTTTGGTTTGATTATATTATTTAATTAAATTTATTATTATTATATTATTATTTTTTATGATTATTTATTAAATTTTAATTTATGATTTTGTGTTTCAAGTTTTATCATATCCGGAATGTTTACTAGACTCTTGTTCGGACAGATTTCAGTAAGTTATTCCTAAATTACAGGCCTACAATAAAAAGAAATACATATTTCCATGCAAAAAAATGGTACCGCTTTCAGCACCAAAAATCTGAAATAATCATACCGCCAGGGAGGTTAAGAATTGCTGTGATCTATCATCCTCCTGGACTGTTCTCAAGCTTCCATGATGACTTCTCTGCCTGGCTGGCTTACTTTCTCTCTTCTGAAATTCCCATTATCATTCTTGGTGACTTCAACATCCCTGCTAATCTTAACACTTCTGCTACCTCTAAACTTCTGAGCCTAACCACTTCTTTTGACCAAATCAATGGACAGGTGCTTCTATTCGAATGGTAACTGCCTCGACCTTGTATTCTCCTACCTATGCATTCCTTGCAACCTCACCAACTTTCCTCTTCCTCTCTCTGATCACTCGCTTATTAGCTTCACTCTCTCCTTGGCTTCCTCCTCCTTGTCTTCCAACTACCAAACAGTTACCCGTAGAAACTTTTGTTATCTTAACCAGTTTCTTCTTTTTTTTGGCAACAGATTGTCTGCATGACAAAATCTCAGCCCTGTTGTTTTTTTTTTATACCCCCATATATACCATATTCAATTTAAATTCTTCCCATTTTTTCCATTTCACATAAAATCTCTCCATCATATCTTCATTCATATGGTAACGTTTCTCCATCCTACATACATGGTCTACTCTATACACCCAGTCCTTTACTTTCGGCAATTCTGTATTCCCTACTGGCATTAATAATGAATTAAATTCCCATTCCTTCTGTTTGTGCAACATATCCCAAACTCTTAAAACATTTAAAGTGTACACACTTGTGCTATCTACTAATCCTCTATATTGAGTAGGTACCCATATAATCCTACACAAATTAACTCCACTTAGTACATTCTCAATTTTAACCCAGCTTTTCCCTTTTGGATTATGTGTCCGATCAAAAATTCTCGCCAATATTATTGAATCATATTACCTTTTAAGATCTGGTACTCCCAGTCCCCCCTTCTCTATTTCTACACAACATTTCATAACTTATTCTAGGTTTCCTATTTCTGCATATATAACTTGTTATCATTTTTTTAATTGTTTTGAAATAAAACTCTGGGAGCTTAATTGGAATCATTTGAAATTTATATAAGATTTTGGGAACAATTACCATTTTTATCAAGTTTATACGTTGTATCCATGACGGGTTACCTCTAGAGATGAGCGAATTATTCAAAAATTCGATTCGACTGATTCGGCGAATTCGTGAAAACATTTCGATTCGAGGCGAATATATTCGCTGCAAATTTAACTTATAAAAGGGTGTTTCTAGGCTTCAGAGAGCCTTTATATTAGTGCAGAACACTGTACCTTTAATTTAAATGCCCTTGGAGTCTGCTGGGGAAGAGAAATAATACTGTCAGTCAGTATGACATGCAGATGAGTGCCGTCGATCTTAGAATCACCGCACACTTCACTCATTTGGGCAGTCACGGGGCCAAAACCAGAGTGTGGAGCCACAGTGTGGCGGTGGAGGCAGCAGCAATGGGAGGCCATACAGCACCCTATGACAAAATGGAACCCTCCAGCAGTGTGAGGAGACCTGAAAGTGGCACATGGCAGAATGTGGCGATGGAGACAGCAGCAATGGGAGGCGGTACAGGGACCCATGACACACTCTGGACCTGGCAGAAGCATGAGGAGGCGGTACAGGGGCCCATGACAGATTACGGGCCTGGCAGCAGCATGAGGAGTTGGTACGGGGGCCCATGGCAGATTACGGGCCTGGAAGCAGCAATGGGAGGCCGTACAGGGACCCATGACACACTCTGGACCTGGCAGCAGCATGAGGAGGCGGTACAGGGGCCCATGACAGATTACGGGCCTGGCAGCAGCATGAGGAGTTGGTACGGGGGCCCATGACACACTCTGGACCTGGCAGCAGCATGAGGAGGCGGTACAGGGGCACATGACAGATTACGAGCCTGGCAGCAGCAACTTGGACAGGAGGACGTTCAGCTTCTGCACCGTCGGGTGCGTGCTCGCAAACTGTTGTCTCTTGGAAACGGATTCCAAGAAAGACTGCTGACGGAATCCGTGAAGAGGAGTAGCAGGAGAAGGAGCATCTGAACGAGCGAAATATGCCAACAAGCGACAACAGGGGCCCATGACAGATTACGGGCCTGGCAGCAGCATGAGGGGTCGGTACGGGGGCCCATGTCAGATTACGGGCCTGGCAGCAGCAATGGGAGGCCATACAGCACCCTATGACAAAATGGAAACCCACCAGCAGTGTGAGGAGACCTGAAAGTGGCACATGGCAGAGTGTGGCGATGGAGACAGCAGCAATGGGACGCGGTACAGGGACCCATGAGACACTGTGGACCTGGCAGCAGCATGAAGAGGCGGTACAGGGGCCCATGGCAGATTAAGGCCTGGCAGCAGCAATGGGAGGCCCGTAATCTGCCAGCACCCTATGACAAAATGGAACCCTGGGCTGGGGCAGGCAGAACCGCCGTATCTTTATCACGGTTTTCCCAGGCCACCGAATGGCGACGCTGCATATGCTGACGCAACGCTGTAGTCCCAACATGGGCCCCCTGGCCACGCTTGACTTTCTGGCCACATAGTCGACATACGGCTACGTTTACTTCCTCGGGCGGCTTGACGAAAAATTGCCACACCGCCGAATAGGAAACTTTGCCCCCGCTTCACCTCACTGGCTGACTGCTACTTCCTCCGTGCACACCGGCACCACTACTGGCCGTGGTGGTAGGCTGCAGTGGAGCTGGAGCTCTACTCCGTGGCCGTTTGCCTCCACTGACACTGCTGCAACCCTGCTGCCTCCTGGCAGCAGCAATGGGAGGTCGTACAGGGACCCATGACACACTCTGGACCTGGCAGCAGCATGAGGAGGCGGTACAGGGGCCCATGGCAGATTACGGGCCTGGCAGCAGCAATGGGAGGCCCGTAATCTGCCAGCACCCTATGACAAAAAATGGAACACACCAGCAGTGTGAGGAGACCTGAAAGTGGCACATGGCAGAGTGTGGCGATGGAGACAGCAGCAATGGGAGGCCGTACAGGGACACATGAGAGACTCTGGACCTGGCAGCAGCATGAGGAGGCGGTACAGGGGCCCATGGCAGATTACAGGCCTGGCAGCAGCAATGGGAGGCCCCTTAATCTGCCAGCACCCTATGACAAAAAATGGAACACACCAGCAGTGTGAGGAGACCTGAAAGTGGCACATGGCAGAGTATGGCGATGGAGACAGCAGCAATGGGAGGCCGTACAGGGACACATGAGAGACTCTGGACCTGGCAGCAGCATGAGGAGGCGGTACTGGGGCCCATGGCAGATTAGGGGCCTGGCAGCAGCAATGGGAGGCCCGTAATCTGCTAGCACTCTATGACAAAATGGAACACACCAGCAGTGTGAGGAGACCTGAAAGTGGCACATGGCATGACACACTGTGGACCTGGCAGCAGCATGAGGAGGCGGTACAGGGGCCCATGGCAGATTAGGGGCCTGGCAGCAGCAATGGGAGGCCCGTAATCTGCCAGCACCCTAGGACAAAAAATGGAACACACCAGCAGTGTGAGGAGACCTGAAAGTGGCACATGGCAGAGTGTGGCGATGGAGACAGCAGCAATGGGAGGCCGTACAGGGACCCATGAGAGACTCTGGACCTGGCAGCAGCATGAGGAGGTGGTACAGGGGCCCATGGCATTTTACAGGCCTGGCAGCAGCAATGGGAGGCCCGTAATCTGCCAGCACCCTATGACAAAAAATGGAACACACCAGCAGTGTGAGGAGACCTGAAAGTGGCACATGGCAGAGTGTGGCGATGGAGACAGCAGCAATGGGAGGCCGTACAGGGACCCATGAGACACTGTGGACCTGGCAGCAGCATGAGGAGGCGGTACTGGGGCCCATGTCAGATTAGGGGCCTGGCAGCAGCAATGGGAGGCCCGTAATCTGCCAGCACTCTATGACAAAATGGAACACACCAGCAGTGTGAGGGGACCTGAAAGTGGCACATGGCATGACACACTGTGGACCTGGCAGCAGCATGAGGAGGCGGTACAGGGGCCCATGGCAGATTAGGGGCCTGGCAGCAGCAATGGGAGGCCCGTAATCTGCCAGCACCCTATGACAAAAAATGGAACACACCAGCAGTGTGAGGAGACCTGAAAGTGGCACATGGCAGAGTGTGGCGATGGAGACAGCAGCAATAGGAGGCCGTACAGGGACCCATGAGAGACTCTGGACCTGGCAGCAGCATGAGGAGGCGGTACTGGGGCCCATGGCAGATTAGGGGCCTGGCAGCAGCAATGGGAGGCCCGTAATCTGCCAGCACTCTATGACAAAATGGAACACACCAGCAGTGTGAGGAGACCTGAAAGTGGCACATGGCATGACACACTGTGGACCTGGCAGCAGCATGAGGAGGCGGTACAGTGGCCCATGGCAGATTAGGGGCCTGGCAGCAGCTATGGGAGGCCCGTAATCTGCCAGCACCATATGACAAAAAATGGAACACACCAGCAGTGTGTGAGGAGACCTGAAAGTGGCACATGGCAGAGTGTGGCGATGGAGACAGCAGCAATGGGAGGCCGTACAGGGACCCATGAGAGACTCTGGACCTGGCAGCAGCATGAGGAGGCGGTACAGGGGCCCATGGCAGATTACAGGCCTGCCAGCAGCAATGGGAAGCCCGTAATCTGCCAGCACCCTATGACAAAAAATGGAACACACCAGCAGTGTGAGGAGACCTGAAAGTGGCACATGGCAGAGTGTGGCGATGGAGACAGCAGCAATGGGAAGCCGTACAGGGACCCATGAGAGACTCTGGACCTGGCAGAAGCATGAGGAGGCGGTACAGGGGCCCATGGCAGATTACAGGCCTGGCAGCAGCAATGGGAGGCCCGTAATCTGCCAGCACCCTATGACAAAAAATGGAACACACCAGCAGTGTGAGGAGACCTGAAAGTGGCACATGGCAGAGTGTGGCGATGGAGACAGCAGCAATGGGAGGCCGTACAGGGACACATGAGAGACTCTGGACCTGGCAGCAGCATGAGGAGGCGGTACTGGGGCCCATGGCAGATTAGGGGCCTGGCAGCAGCAATGGGAGGCCCGTAATCTGCTAGCACTCTATGACAAAATGGAACACACCAGCAGTGTGAGGAGACCTGAAAGTGGCACATGGCATGACACACTGTGGACCTGGCAGCAGCATGAGGAGGCGGTACAGGGGCCCATGGCAGATTAGGGGCCTGGCAGCAGCAATGGGAGGCCCGTAATCTGCCAGCACCCTAGGACAAAAAATGGAACACACCAGCAGTGTGAGGAGACCTGAAAGTGGCACATGGCAGAGTGTGGCGATGGAGACAGCAGCAATGGGAGGCCGTACAGGGACCCATGAGAGACTCTGGACCTGGCAGCAGCATGAGGAGGTGGTACAGGGGCCCATGGCATTTTACAGGCCTGGCAGCAGCAATGGGAGGCCCGTAATCTGCCAGCACCCTATGACAAAAAATGGAACACACCAGCAGTGTGAGGAGACCTGAAAGTGGCACATGGCAGAGTATGGCGATGGAGACAGCAGCAATGGGAGGCAGTACAGGGACCCATGAGAGACTCTGGACCTGGCAGCAGCATGAGGAGGCGGTACAGGGGCCCATGGCAGATTACCGGCCTGGCAGCAGCAATGGGAGGCCCCTTAATCTGCCAGCACCCTATGACAAAAAATGGAACACACCAGCAGTGTGAGGAGACCTGAAAGTGGCACATGGCAGAGTGTGGCGATGGAGACAGCAGCAATGGGAGGCCGTACAGGGACCCATGAGACACTGTGGACCTGGCAGCAGCATGAGGAGGCGGTACTGGGGCCCATGTCAGATTAGGGGCCTGGCAGCAGCAATGGGAGGCCCGTAATCTGCCAGCACTCTATGACAAAATGGAACACACCAGCAGTGTGAGGAGACCTGAAAGTGGCACATGGCATGACACACTGTGGACCTGGCAGCAGCATGAGGAGGCGGTACAGGGGCCCATGGCAGATTAGGGGCTTGGCAGCAGCTATGGGAGGCCCGTAATCTGCCAGCACCCTATGACAAAAAATGGAACACACCAGCAGTGTGAGGAGACCTGAAAGTGGCACATGGCAGAGTGTGGCGATGGAGACAGCAGCAATGGGAGGCCGTACAGGGACCCATGAGAGACTCTGGACCTGGCAGCAGCATGAGGAGGCGGTACTGGGGCCCATGGCAGATTAGGGGCCTGGCAGCAGCAATCGGAGGCCCGTAATCTGCCAGCACTCTATGACAAAATGGAACACACCAGCAGTGTGAGGAGACCTGAAAGTGGCACATGGCATGACACACTGTGGACCTGGCAGCAGCATGAGGAGGCGGTACAGGGGCCCATGGCAGATTAGGGGCCTGGCAGCAGCTATGGGAGGCCCGTAATCTGCCAGCACCATATGACAAAAAATGGAACACACCAGCAGTGTGTGAGGAGACCTGAAAGTGGCACATGGCAGAGTGTGGCGATGGAGACAGCAGCAATGGGAGGCCGTACAGGGACCCATGAGAGACTCTGGACCTGGCAGCAGCATGAGGAGGTGGTACAGGGGCCCATGGCAGATTAGGGGCCTGGCAGCAGCAATGGGAGGCCCGTAATCTGCCAGCACCCTATGACAAAAAATGGAACACACCAGCAGTGTGAGGAGACCTGAAAGTGGCACATGGCAGAGTGTGGCGATGGAGACAGCAGCAATGGGAGGCCGTACAGGGACCCATGAGAGACTCTGGACCTGGCAGCAGCATGAGGAGGCGGTACAGGGGCCCATGGCAGATTACAGGCCTGCCAGCAGCAATGGGAAGCCCGTAATCTGCCAGCACCCTATGACAAAAAATGGAACACACCAGCAGTGTGAGGAGACCTGAAAGTGGCACATGGCAGAGTGTGGCGATGGAGACAGCAGCAATGGGAAGCCGTACAGGGACCCATGAGAGACTCTGGACCTGGCAGCAGCATGAGGAGGTGGTACAGGGGCCCATGGCAGATTACAGGCCTGCCAGCAGCAATGGGAGGCCCGTAATCTGCCAGCACCCTATGATAAAAAATGGAACACACCAGCAGTGTGAGGAGACCTGAAAGTGGCACATGTTTGGTGCATGATTCATGGCGGATTTAGTCAGTTGTGTCAGGAACTGGTGGTTTGAAATCCAGACTAATCCACGCCTGATTCATTTTCACAAACGTGAGTCTCTCCACACTTTGGGTGGACAGTCGTGTCCTCCGCGGAGTTACAATACCTCCTGCCGCACTAAACACGCGCTCCGATGCCACGCTACTGGCCGGGCATGACAGCCTTTCAAGGGCAAATTCAGCTAGTTGGGGCCAAAGGTCAAGTTTCGTTGCCCAGTAGTCAAGGGGATTGTCTACCTCGGTTGGCAGGGTGCTGTCCAAGTAGGCCCAAGCCTGTTCTTTGAGGTCCTGCTCCAGGTCCACCTGATGCTGCTGCTGCTGCGGCTGGTTAGTAGTTTCCTCACTGCGCTGATGAAGAAAGCTACTCATCATCGACTGCAGACTGAGGCAGCCGCTGCTGGTGGAGCTGCCACTGCTCCTACCACCCCACCCCTCCCCTGCTGCCATGGCAGCGGAACGCGAGCGCACAGGGCCCACAGTGTCTGAGGATGGACGTTGGCGCACAAAGGCAGAGACCAACTGACTACATAGGTGGTTTTTATAGTACGTTATTTTGGCCTCCCTCTCAGCAGGTGTGAAAAAGGCCACCATTTTTGAACGGTAGCGAGGGTCCAACAAGCTGGACAGCCAAAAGTCATCCCTCTGTCTGATGGTTATTATTCGGCTGTCGCTACGCAAGCAACCGAGCATGCTATGGGCCATTTGTGCCAAGGAATGCGAGGGACTCCCTGCCTCCATCTCCACAGCATACTGCCACGGTGCGTCTGGGTCGTCTGTCTCCTCCTCCTCCTCCTCTACCAGATGCTCCTGCTCCTCCACTCCTGTCCGCTGAGTGGAAAAACCACCCATTTCACTCAATAATTCCTGAGCACCAATGTCCTCCTCTACCTCCTCCTCTTCTTCCTGTCCTGCCCCCACAGGGGTCATGTGGCGTTGAGATCTGTGCGCCACGTCTACCGCACCCTGACCAGCCATTGTTAACAGCATTTGTTCCAGGACGTGCAACAGAGGAATGACGTCGTTCATCCCATAGTCCTGCCGACTCACGAATAGCGTGGCCTCCTCAAAGGGCCTGAGCAAGTGGCAGGTGTCACGCATGAGCTGCCAATGGCTGACATCGAAGTTACACAGGGGAGTACCTTTATCCGCTTGTAACATCAGGAAATCGGTGATGGCCTTTCGCTGTTCGTAAAGGCGGTCTAACATGTGTAGGGTTGAATTCCACCTTGTTGCAACGTCGCAGATCAGGCGATGCTGTGGAATTCTGTTCTGCCGCTGCAGCTCAAGGAGGGTGTGCTTTGCGGTGTAGGAATGGCTGAAATGCATGCAAAGTTTACGTGACATTTTAAGGATGTCTTGCAGTGGGATGGTGGATTTTAGGAACCGCTTGACAACCAGATTGAGCACGTGAGCCATGCATGGCGCATGGCACAACCTTCCTTGACGCAGAGCAGACACCATGTTCTTTCCGTTGTCGGTCAACATGGTTCCGATTTTCAGTTTGCGCAGAGACAGCCATCTGTCGATTTCTCTGTTCATTACACTGAGAAGTTCCTCCCCTGTGTGACTACGTTCGCCAAGGCATACCAGGTGCAGCACAGCGTGACACCGTTGCGCCCTGCACATGTGATATGCCGGTCGGGTAATGGGACTTGGCACGGGGGTGGCGGCTGAGGACACGAAGGAAGAAGAGGTGGTAGAGGCGGACATCTTTTGTGGACCAAGGACGTGCAAACGTGGAGGCAAAAGCGTCGTGACCTGTCCAAGTTGCTGGTGCGGCTGTGCCGGCACCATGTTCACCCAGTGGGCCGTAAATGACATGTACTGTCCCTGACCGTAGTTACAGCTCCACACGTCGGCGCTGCCGTGCACTTTGGCAGAGACCGACATGCTCAAAGACTGGCCCACCATCTCTTCTACATGTGAATGCAGGGCTGGCACTGCCTTTTTGGCGAAGAAATGACGGCTTGGCATTCTCCACTGCGACGCGGCACAAGCCATCATTTCTCGGAAAGGTGCTGAGTCCACCACTTGGAAAGGGAGGGACTGCAGCACCAGCAACTTGGACAGGAGGACGTTCAGCTTTTGCACCGTCGGGTGCGTGCTCGCAAACTGTTGTCTCTTGGAAACGGATTACAAGAAAGACTGCTGACGGAATCCGTGAAGAGGAGTAGCAGGAGAAGGAGCATCTGAACGAGCGGAAGATGCCAACGAGCGACAACTCCCCTCAGCAGAGGTGTTGGAGCCTTGACTGGCTGATAGAGGGCGATTGACGTCGGGTGATGGAGCAAGTAACAGAGCGGGTGATGGAGCGGGGGCTGGGGCAGGCAGAACCGCCGTATCTTTATCACGGTTTTCCCAGGCCACCAAATGGCGACGCTGCATATGCTGACGCAACGCTGTAGTCCCAACATGGGCCCCCTGGCCACGCTTGACTTTCTGGCCACATAGTCGACATACGGCTACGTTTACGGCTACAAGCGACAACAGGGGCCCATGACAGATTACGGGCCTGGCAGCAGCATGAGGGGTCGGTACGGGGGCCCATGTCAGATTACGGGCCTGGCAGCAGCAATGGGAGGCCATACAGCACCCTATGACAAAATGGAAACCCACCAGCAGTGTGAGGAGACCTGAAAGTGGCACATGGCAGAGTGTGGCGATGGAGACAGCAGCAATGGGACGCGGTACAGGGACCCATGAGACACTGTGGACCTGGCAGCAGCATGAAGAGGCGGTACAGGGGCCCATGGCAGATTAAGGCCTGGCAGCAGCAATGGGAGGCCCGTAATCTGCCAGCACCCTATGACAAAATGGAACCCTGGGCTGGGGCAGGCAGAACCGCCGTATCTTTATCACGGTTTTCCCAGGCCACCGAATGGCGACGCTGCATATGCTGACGCAACGCTGTAGTCCCAACATGGGCCCCCTGGCCACGCTTGACTTTCTGGCCACATAGTCGACATACGGCTACGTTTACTTCCTCGGGCGGCTTGACGAAAAATTGCCACACCGCCGAATAGGAAACTTTGCCCCCGCTTCACCTCACTGGCTGACTGCTACTTCCTCCGTGCACACCGGCACCACTACTGGCCGTGGTGGTAGGCTGCAGTGGAGCTGGTGCTCTACTCCGTGGCCGTTTGCCTCCACTGACACTGCTGTGACCCTGCTGCCTCCTGGGCAACCCACCGACTGTTTTGCTCGCTGCCAAGCTGGCACCCTCTTCTCCTGATGATGCGGAAGCAATAGCCTGATGACGACAAGGCTGCTAAGTGCGATCAGCCTCATCATCATCAATTAGGGTCTCCACCTCACTACTAGCCCCCTCGGCTGCGTGTGGGTCAGGAGACAGACCTGTCTCTAGACCGGCTACAGAGCCACTCTCCTCGTCACTACTTCTTCGCCTGGCTGCTGAAGAGGCGGATGTCTCCCCCCGTTCCTGACCGCCCTCTGTTAGCTCTTCCTCACTGTACAGTGGGGCTGAGCCCACAGCATGCGATACTTCGCTTGGTGAGGGAACACCAAAGGACAGGGGCAGGTAGAGGACACGTGATTTCAGTGGGCTTGCTCCCGGGCCATGCCAACTAACGGTTGTGTCTGACGTACCCACCGACCGTTGGCTGTAGGTGTCAGAGGTGACCTGGGAAGAGGAAGACGACCGAGCCAACCAATCGATGACGGCAGGGTTGTCGGTGGAGACACGACCGCTGGATGACACCGGGAGCACTGGCCTCTGGCTGCGACTAGTGCTGCCTCGACCCCTTCCTCTGCTGCCACGTCTGCTCGCTCCTAAAACATTGCCTCCTCTGCCACTCTTCTGCATGTTGTCTGACATACTCTTTAATTAAACGATTCTTTGTCCCTGAGTAACAATTCTGTGTCCCTGAGTAACAATTCTGTGTCTGTCCCTGAGTAACAATTCTGTGTCCCTGAGTAACAATTCTGTGTCCCTGAGTAACAATTATGTGTCCCTGAGTAACAATTCTGTGTCTCTGAGTAACAATTCTGTGTCCCTGAGTAACAATTCTGTGTCTGTCCCTGAGTAACAATTCTGTGTCTGTCCCTGAGTAACAATTCTGTGTCCCTCAGTAACAATTCTGTGTCACTTAGTAACAATTCTGTGTCCCTCAGTAACAATTATGTGTCCCTGAGTAACAATTATGTGTCCCTCAGTAACAATTCTGTGTCCCTCAGTAACAATTATGTGTCCCTCAGTAACAATTCTGTGTCCCTCAGTAACAATTATGTGTCCCTCAGTAACAATTCTGTGTCCCTCAGTAACAATTCTGTGTCCCTCAGTAACAATTCTGTGTCTGTCCCTGAGTAACAATTCTGTGTCTGTCCCTGAGTAACAATTCTGTGTCTGTCCCTGAGTAACAATTATGTGTCCCTCAGTAACAATTCTGTGTCCCTGAGTAACAATTCTGTGTCCCTGAGTAACAATTATGTGTCCCTGAGTAACAATTATATGTCCCTCAGTAACAATTATGTGTCTCTCAGTAACAATTCTGTGTCCCTCAGTAACAATTCTGTGTCTGTCCCTGAGTAACAATTATGTGTCTGTCCCTGAGTAACAATTCTGTGTCCCTCAGTAACAATTCTGTGTCCCTCAGTAACAATTCTGTGTCTGTCCCTGAGTAACAATTCTGTGTCTGTCCCTGAGTAACAATTCTGTGTCCCTCAGTAACAATTCTGTGTCCCTCAGTAACAATTCTGTGTCCCTGAGTAACAATTCTGTCTGTCCCTGAGTAACAATTTTGTGTCCCTCAGTAACAATTCTGTGTCCCTCAGTAACAATTCTGTGCCTGTCCCTCAGTAACAATTCTGTGTCTGTCCCTGAGTAACAATTATGTGTCCCTGAGTAACAATTATGTGTCCCTGAGTAACAATTCTGTGTCCCTGAGTAACAATTCTGTGTCCCTCAGTAACAATTCTGTGTCCCTCAGTAACAATTCTGTGTCCCTCAGTAACAATTCTGTGTCTGTCCCTGAGTAACAATTCTGTGTCTGTCCCTGAGTAACAATTCTGTGTCCCTCAGTAACAATTCTGTGTCCCTCAGTAACAATTCTGTGTCCCTGAGTAACAATTCTGTCTGTCCCTGAGTAACAATTTTGTGTCCCTCAGTAACAATTCTGTGTCCCTCAGTAACAATTCTGTGCCTGTCCCTCAGTAACAATTCTGTGTCTGTCCCTGAGTAACAATTATGTGTCCCTGAGTAACAATTATGTGTCCCTGAGTAACAATTCTGTGTCCCTGAGTAACAATTCTGTGTCCCTCAGTAACAATTCTGTGTCCTTCAGTAACAATTCTGTGTCTGTCCCCGAGAAACTTGACCTTTGGCCCCAACTAGCTGAATTTGCCCTTGAAAGGCTGTCATGCCCGGCCAGTAGCGTGGCATCGGAGCGCGTGTTTAGTGCGGCAGGAGGTATTGTAACTCCGCGGAGGACACGACTGTCCACCCAAAGTGTGGAGAGACTCACGTTTGTGAAAATGAATCAGGCGTGGATTAGTCTGGATTTCAAACCACCAGTTCCTGACACAACTGACCTAATAACCTAGCCGTTCAGGCCGCTCCGGCCGCTCCCTGAACACCTCGGGAATTGCTTTGTATATCTGTCGCCTTAGAGGCCGCTGTCTGAACAGCTCATGAATTGCTTTCTATATGTGTCGCCTTTGAGGCTGCTGGCTGGACAGCTGATGAATTGATTTGTATATATGTACTTATTGTCCGCTGTCCGGACAGCTCATGAATTACTTTTTGTATATAGCCTTCCAAACCACTCTCAGAATAAGTCATGATATTCATGCTGTGTATAGCCTTATAGGCCGCTGTCTTTACAACTTTATAATTCCATGCAGTATATAGCCCTATCGGCCACTTTCTGGCATCCAGTTGCTGTAGCCCCCATCACCACACTGTGCCACGGGCCCCTGTACCGCCTTCTCATACTGCTGCCAGATCCATCCTCTGCCATGTGCGTCTTTGTCGTCTGCTCACGCTGCTGGGTTCCAGTTTTAAACCTAGGCCTGTGTATGGCTTCCGAATACTGCTGCCTCCACCGCCACCCTGCGCCATGTGCCTCTGTCGTCTGCTCACGCTGCTGACGGCTTCCGCTTTTTAACCTAGGCCTGTGTATGGCTTCCGAATACTGCTGCCTCCACCGCCACCCTGCGCCATGTGCCACTTTCAGGTCTCCTTACACTGTTGGTGGGTTCCATTTTGTGATAGGGTGCTGTATGGCCTTCCATTGCTGCTGCCTCCACCGCCACCCTGCGCCATGTGCCTCAGTCGTCTGCTCACGCTGCTGACGGCTTACTCTTTTTAACCGAGGCCTGTGTTTGGCTTCCGAATACTGCTGCATCCACGCCACCCTGCGCCATGTGTCTCTGTCGTCTGCTCACGCTGCTGACGGCTTCCGCTTTTTAACCTAGGCCTGTGTATGGCCTTCAATTGAAGCTGCTTCTGCTCCGCCACTCTGCCATTGGACTCTTGATAGTCGTCTCCCCACGCTGCTGCTGGGGGGACTTTTTAACATAGGCCTCTGTATGGCCTTCAATTTTAGCTGCTTACGCTCCGCCACTCTGCCATGGGCCCCTGTACCGCCTGCTCATGCTGCTGCCAGGCCCGTAATCAGCCATGGGCCCCCGTACCGACTCCTCATGCTGCTGCCAGGCCCGTAATCTGTCATGGGCCCCTGTACCGCCTCCTCATGCTGCTGCCAGGTCCAGAGTGTGTCATGGGTCCCTGTACGGCCTCCCATTGCTGCTGTCTCCATCGCCACACTCTGCCATGTGCCACTTTCAGGTCTCCTCACACTGCTGGTGGGTTCCATTTTGTCATAGGGTGCTGTATGGCCTCCCATTGCTGCTGCCTCCACCGCCACACTGTGGCTCCACACTCTGGTTTTGGCCCCGTGACTGCCCAAATGAGTGAAGTGTGCGGTGATTCTAAGATCGACGGCACTCATCTGCATGTCATACTGACTGACAGTATTATTTCTCTTCCCCAGCAGACTCCAAGGGCATTTAAATTAAAGGTACAGTGTTCTGCACTAATATAAAGGCTCTCTGAAGCCTAGAAACACCCTTTTTATAAGTTAAATTCGCAGCGAATGTATTCGGCTCAAATCAAATTTATTCCGCGAATTCGGCGAATCAGCCGAACCAAATTTTTGAATAATTCGCTCATCTCTACTTATGAGCCTCCCATACTGTAGCCACTGACACATCTCCTGTATCATTTTCTTCAAAAAATCACTCAATTTCTTCCCCAATTCTTTGATCGATCTCTTGATCCAGGAGAAGTGTCTCATTCAACCTCCATGCTATTCTCCCTTTCATCTCCCTCCCCCATCTTAATTTCATTGTAACAGGTGCGTGATCAGATATTGACATTACTTACATTTTTACTTTAACCAAGGTCTCTATAAGTCGATGCTCCAACAATATGTAATCCAATCTCGAATACGTCTCATGAGCATGTGAGAAGAAAGTATAGTCTTTATCTTTCATATGTTTAATTCTCCATATATCTACCAGTTGACATTCGTATATCAACCTCTTCAGTGATCTCATAGACCTACTCTCTTCTCTCTGCACAGAAGAGGTTGCGTCCATCTGTGAATCCATACAAAGATTAAAATCTCCAGCCACAATCAAACCACCTTTTTTAAAATCCATCAATCTTTTCAATACGTTTTTTAAGAATATCTCTGGCTTCTTATTTGGACAATAAATATTAGCTACTGTACACTCTATTTCTTGTAATTTACCCCTTAGAAACAGAAATCTCCCTTCAGGATCTGTCACTCTATCCTCCAACTCAAACCTTATGTTCTTTGCAAACCCTATTGCTACACCCTTTGCCCTTCTGATTGGGGAGTCCACATAATACCACACTGGATAATATCTAGAGTTTAACTTCACATTTGTCTCTAACTCTAAATGTGTCTCTTGTAAAAAAAACACTGAGGTTAATCTATGATGTAACTCTTTTTTTTTTTTTTTTTTAAACAAAGCTTTATTTGAATTTTTCAATTTACATAAACTCAACGGATGAAACACTCCAAAGATGCTTCTTGGCAACAAAGTAACCTTTTTTTTTTTTACAGTACTGCTAGATTGACCAATATGAGCAATACAAAATTTTGCATAGAAAACTGAGCAGAAAGATTCACGATATGTCAGCAGTTAGAACCTCTGAACAGAAACTCTGAAGGCAAATGAGACAAAAGATGGGAGGCATTGTAAGTCAGTATAGAGTGTAGGGAATGTGTAATGGTAAGCTATGATATGTATCCAAAGATAAGGAGGTTAGGACATACCACTGAACTTTGAATGAGAACTGGGGTGCTTAGAGTATGTCAGTTGTCAAGCGTAAGACATGAATGTTGAAGTAGAAAAAAAAAGCGTATGTAGAGGAGATAATCAAAGAAGAAGGATCAGGGAGATAGGTAGATCTATTCAGAAGGAGAAAGAAGTTGAGAAGGAAGCTAGTATGGAGAAAAGATGGAGAAAAAGATGGAGAAGAAAAAAAAAAAAAAGAAAGAGGTGGGAAAATGATGTTGGAACGGGCCAGAGGATCCCCTCCCAAGAAGTCGTTAAGAATATTTGGTAATGAGCTAAGCGCTGTGGTTTGAGAGAAAAAATAGAGCTAGAGGCGACTCCCTGTAACAAAAAGTGATATACGTGTTGTGAGTCCTCGCTGATTAAGGGTGGGGGGAGAAGTTATAAAAGATTATGCGATGAAGATGAAATATAAAGAAAATGGTAAAGGAAGTAGATGAAATGAAATGTGGCTTGGGTGCCTAGAAGCGGTGTGAGAGCAGCAACAAACGAGTATAATAAATGTTTTAGATATAGTCATGCACACCTTAAATCCTCATAAATCAAAACAATAAGTCCGGGTTTACTGGATCATGTTTCCAGATTGGGGCATCACAGAAGAGCCATGAAGGAAAGACTGAAGCTCTGTGGTTGGAAAGGATTTTTGAACATAGAGTCTCCATTTTCGATTATATTGATCCTCACTGTGTTGGAGGGATGAGGTGAGGAAGTTAAGCTGGTCCAGACGAAGAAGTGCATTAAGAGCTGACTTGACATCCGAGATATTAGGAGGACTGTTGGAGACCCACTTTTTCAATATGGCTCTCCTCGCGACCATCAGGCAAGAGGACAGCCACGGTTTTGTAGCTCGGAGAATGGCAAGCTGAAGTGGATGAGCCCCTGTGAAGACTGATTCCAAGTTGCCGAAGAGAAGAGGTAAAGGGTCCCTTGGTAGTTGTAGAGAAGTGATGAAGGCGATATAGCTGAGTAGTTGGGACCAAAAAGTAGATATTAGTTGGCAATCCCAAAATCTGTGTTTTAGCGAAGGTTTATAGTGCCCACACAAAGGGCAAGTAGAGACCGAGGGATTCCCACGGACATATAGGCATGGCATATAGGCATGGTGAATTAACTTTAATTGTTGCTCCCGCCAGAACTCGTTGGAGTTGAAGGCACAGGTATTGTTGAAACCAGTGAGGATTTGATCCATTGAGAGTGTATTGTCAAAGTCTCTGATCCAAGGAGAAGTAGGAGTGGAGGCCTCTAGAGGTTGTACATAGTGTAGGTTTAATGGTCCATAAATATGGGATATCTTGTATTTCCGATTTCTAACTAAGATATCTATGAACGAGGAACGGAAGCGACTGGATTTATCCAATGTTATTTTGTTCACATAATTACAAACTTGCAAAACATACAGAAAATGATGAGGCGGTAGATTGAAAGAAGTTGAAATCTGAGAAAAAGATAAAGGAAAGCCAGAGGCCGTATCGTATAATTGGCTAACTAGTTTGAGGTCCCTTTCCAACCATAGATCATAAGCTGCGTGTTGTTGAGGGACAGAAAAAGCAGGATTATGATGTATGGGGAGGAAACGGGAAACCCATGGGGATACGCCTAATTTACGTCTGATCTCCCTCCATGTGATAAGGGTATCACGGATGAGTGGATTATATTTTAAGTGTGGAGGGAGTGAGTTAGGGTTGGAATGTAAAAGGGCTGCAAGATCGAAAGGATGGGCCATGGCAGATTCTATTTGCAGATTAGAATAGTTGGAGGATTTGGTCAGCCAATCTATACACACCCGTAAGATGCAGGAGAGATTATATACTCTGATATTTGGAAGACCAATTCCCCCCTCACATCTAGGCAGATATAGCTTATGCAGGGCAATGCGTGACCGACGTCCTTTCCAAATAAAAGTAGAGAGCGCTTTGTTTAGTCTAAGAATGTCCGTATGCTTAAGTAGTAGAGGGATGGTCTGAAGAGGGTATAACAATTTTGGGAAGCTCACCATCTTGAAGAGGTGGGCTCTCCCTACAAGTGACAATGGTAACTCTTTCCATACCTCTAGTTCGCCTATAATTTTTTGAATTGTTGGTGAAAAATTGAGCGAGTAGAGGGAAGAGGCCATTTTTCCAATTTTGATTCCTAAATATGTAATATGATGAGGAGCAATTTTGAAATGAGGATTATGAGCCCATGAGGGAGTGCGTGCATGGAATAAGGGAAGGACTTCGCTTTTCGTGAAGTTAATACGAAGACCCGAACAGTGCCTGAAGGCTGTGAAAATATCCTGTATATAAGGCAAATCGTGAGTTGGGTCGGCAGTGAAAATTAAGATGTCATCGGCAAACAAGGCTAAACGTAGATCTTGTTGAGCTATTTGGACTCCGTGCAGCTGTGAGTGGAACAGAAGGAAGCGGGCTAAGGGTTCTAGGGCCAAATTGAAGAGCAAGGGGGATAAGGGGCACCCTTGTCTTGTTCCTTTATGCAGTTTAATAGGGGTAGATAGGTGTCCTGCAGCAACCACCTGTGCTGTAGGAGCTGAGTACATAGCTTGGACTACATGAGTGAAAGGGCCTGAGAAGCCAAATCTATGTAAGACCATCTGCAGCCACTGAAAGTTAACATTATCGAAGGCCTTTTCAGCATCAAGAGAGATTATCGCTAGATCTAGGTGAGGATTGATTTTAGCATGATTTAACACTGCTAGTACTTTGCGGATGTTTGAGGCAGCAGAGCGTCCTTGTATGAAGCCCGCTTGGGAGGGATGAATGATGGAAGGTAAAACAACAGCCAAACGATTTGCGATAATTTTCGATAGAATTTTGGCATCTAAATTTAGAAGGGAGATCGGCCTATAGGAACCTGGGTCAGACGGATCTTTGTCTTTCTTTGCTATCAATTTTATATGTGCCTGAAATGCAGACGGAAGATAGGCACCCCCTTCTTGTATAGAGCAGTAAACTGATTGCAGGGTAGGAGAAAGGGTTGTAGCCATGAGTTTATAGAACTCAGAAGTGTACCCGTCTGGGCCAGGGGCTTTACCATTAGCTAGAGTTTTTATAGCGGATTGAATATCGGATTGAGATATAGGAGCATTAAGAGATTGAAGTGCTGCGAGATCGATTTGAGGAAGAGCAATGCCGTCTAGAAAAGACAAAGCCTTTGATTGGTCAATAGGGTCGGGGCCATATAGTTTAGTGTAGAAACTTTCCAATATGGAAACAATTTCTTCAGGGGAGTGTTTCAATATACCCTGAGAGTCTTTGAGGGAGGTAAATTGTGTAGGAGTAAACGGTTTACGGCACAAGCGAGCCAGGAGTCTGCCCGGCTTGTTGCCAAATTTATGATACTGTAAGTCGAGATGTGATTGGTGCATGGATTCTTGTGCTGTTGCCCATGTTTCAAATTGGTGTTTTGCCTCTAGCCAAGCTTTCCTGTGTTCATGTGTGTTGGAGTCAGCCAAATTTTTTTGCGTCTGTCGGAGTCGGTTACTAGCTTCTGTGTATTTTAGAGCGACCTTTTTCTTATATGCAGATGTAAAGGCGATGATTTTACCACGTAAAACCGCCTTTCCTGCGTCCCAAAATAGGTTAGGATTGGATAAGTGAGCTGCATTGGTGATCTGGAAGTCTGCCCAAGTATCTTGGAGTTGACGTAACACCTCCTGGTTATTTGCTAAGAAAGAAGGAAAGCGCCACGTCTTGTGAGATTGTGTGTTGTGGAGATAGTTGAGGGTTATGGATATGGGAGAATGGTCCGAAATAACTATGTCATGTATATCTGAGGAAGATGCGTATTGCAAAGCAATAGAATTGCAAAAAAAATAGTCTATTCGGGAAAGCGAATGGTGTACCGGAGAAAAGAAGGTGAATTCCTTCCCATCTGGGTGGGCTAAACGCCAAATGTCTGTTAGTTGCATTGCTTCCGCAAATGTAGACAGTAGTGTGGGTGTGGATTGGGACTCCGCAAGTGGGCGGTGATTGTGTTCTAGTGATTTTGACTTATCTTCATAGGCATTCATAAGTGAGTTGAAGTCCCCTCCGACCACTAAAGGTAGATGTATGTAGGCGGACAGCTTTGAGGACAGGTCTTGAAAAAACTGTTTTGACGGTGAGTTTGGAGCATAAATATTGGTGAGGACCAAAGATTGAGAACCTACTTTGAGGTGTACCGCTAGGAATCTGCCTGCCTCATCAGTGTTTACCGAGATTATGTCAGGTGCGAGCTTTTTGTGAATCAGAATGAGCACACCCGCTTTATTATTGAGTGAGGGAGAACCTATAACGTGTCCTACCCAAAGTTTCTTCATACGAACAAAGTCAGATTGGCCTAAATGTGTTTCTTGGAGTAATGCTACATCTGCTCTAAGTCGGCGAAGATGACGGAGAATAGCCATTCGTTTATGAGGTGATCTTAAGCCCTTGACATTCCAAGAATAAATACGAATCATTAGGTCACATGATATGAGGTGAATACAAAGGTAATGGACTTACAGTTTTGAAGGGTGGAGCCAGCTATCCGCCCATTACCGCCCAATCTCTGATGAAGTATGGTCGACTCCCAAGGAAGGGGTGATTCTCCAGAAAAATGTAAGGAAGGAGAGCAGAAGAAGGGAGAGAGAGAGTGGAACATGGTGGCCCAACTGGGGCCTATCAGAAGAGCAAAACAAACAAAAAACCATAACAGTGTATTGGACTTCACATAAATCTGCATGCTGTCCCTGTACTGCGACCAGCGTGTCCGGGAAATAGCAGAGTAGTGATCTGCAGCAGTGACTCATTGGAGTTGTTGAGAGGGCAGGGGAGCATGACCCCCTTGCCTAAATGGCATCGCCAAAGGGAGAAGAGGCTCAACAAATCGAATGACCAGAGCGGAACTGTGGTCGAGGCAAGGCACAGAGAAGGGATGACACAGTCAGTATATGTATATGCTATCAAGCAAAATGAGAGGAAAGTACCACAAGACCAACTAAATTATTGCTTTCTAACTACTGGTATAGCTATCTGTGAACTGAAGATAATAGCTAAAGGCACGAGAAACTTAAATTCAGTTAAACAAGGCAGGTGATCCAATTCGTGTGGTAAACCGTATAGCGCCTGAGAGAGTGCGCCAGCTCAGGATTGGCGAGATTTAGAGGGAGCAAAGTTAGTACGTGGGCGTTTCGGTGGATCTTTGCGAGGGCTTCGCTGATCCCTAGGGCCCGAGTTGCGAGGGTGAGGAGACGGCACATCATCCGTAGCCATCAAAGAATCTTGTAGATATTGAGCGGCTTCTTCAGGGTGGATGAAAGACTTTGTATCACCCGAAGGTGTAGTAAAGCGGAGAGTAGCCGGATAAGCCAGGGTGAATTTGTAGCCCCTTTGGTGGAGCGTGGCACATATTTCCTGAAAGGCCTTACGTTTGCGGGATACTTCTTGCGAGTAGTCGGCAAAAAGGAGTAATTTGTGACCGTCTACTTGTAGGGATCGAGAATTGCGGAAAGAATTAAGAATAGCCACTCGATCAGCGTAGTTGAGATACTTGACTATCACGGATCGCGGTGTACGGCGGTCATTGGAAGGCGGCCCCAGGCGATGAGCTCTCTCGACCTGACACAAAGTGGTTAGACCTAGAGCTGAGGGTATACGTGTGGAGCATAATTCTGGAAGCACCCCGGTTGAAAATGATTCTGGAAGGCCCACTATGCGCAGATTATTTCTGCGTGAGCGATTTTCTAAATCATCCAGCTTGTCCAGGATGGATTGGTGCGTACGATTGGTTTGAAGTGCACCTGAGCGCAGCGAGTGAACATCGTCCTCCAAATCTGACAGACGCTGTTCCACTTCAGTTAAACGTTTACTATGATCACCTATGTCTTTTCTGATCTGTTCAATGCCTGTGGCCACTGCATGATCCACGGCTTGTGTGATTGTGGGCAGTAGAATGGCAGCAACTGCTTGTGCAATCTGGTCATACATGTCTGTGGGACTACAGGTGCCAGGAGTAGAGGTCAGGGCTGGTATAACATTATTACTGTGTGCAGGGAGGGTGTGTACATCTGCACCAGCGTTTATTGCAGCCTCTGTGCCTGTGTCCATTGATATGCTATGGGCGGCGGCCATCTTGGCTGCAGGAGGGGGAGAGCCGCATCCCTCTCCCCTCGTGGTGTGACCTGAGCCCTGTGGATTCGGCAGGAGGAATCGCTCCATGCCGAAGGTACCGAGGATCGTGCGGGGGGGCCAGTGGGGAGCTCCTGAAGCAGCTGACAGGAGTCCCCTGCGCAGAATGCCGGCTTTATATGCGGGGATCCCGGGAGCCGCGGGTCTCACCTCCTCACAGCATCAGCGCCGGAACCGGAAGTTGTAACTCTTTAAACAACCTAAATCTCTTCCCAGGGCAATTTAACCCATTTACATTATAAGTTACAAACTGTATCTCTTCCATCCTTCCTTTACCTCCTCTCCTCCCCTCCATCTCCTCTCTCCTTTTCTCCCTATTATTATAACTTTTCCCAAATCACAGAGTGTTGACCTAACTACCCACCTCCCGTACTCTTCTCCCCCCAACCTCCCTCCCCCAAACCCATTCCTCCCCCTCCCACAACAACCCTTCCCCCTATTCCTACCCTCCCTCCTATTAGGCCTATTATTTGCCTATGAATCATTTGTGGACCTAATCCCACCTTTGATTCCAACCTTGGAGTTAAGTTCCACCCATGTACAGCTCACCTCCCCCGCCCCCTCCTCCCCAGTGTCCCTCTATCGATCAACTCTCTATTTTCCCTTCTAACTAGGTGCCATTCCTCTTTTCCCATAGAGCAT
Organism: Staurois parvus; assembly: GCF_062004578.1. NCBI lineage: Eukaryota > Metazoa > Chordata > Amphibia > Anura > Ranidae > Staurois > Staurois parvus. The sequence goes on along the minus strand of NW_028319735.1, from coordinate 73,849 downwards.
GTCTCTCCTTCATCTTTTTCCCATCCCGGTGTCTCCATTGTCTGCAGGTCAAGTTTATCACAGAATTCTCTCATATCTTCAGGAAATCTCAAAAATGCTGTAACTCCATTCCTCCATCCGATTAAACACGCCGAGTGACCCCATCTATATTGCACATTTTGTTTTTTCATCTGTTCTAATAGGGGTTTCAATGATCTCTTTCTCCTCAATATCCCAGCCGCTAAATCTACAAAAATCTGAATATTTTTTTCTCCATACTTAATACTTGTTCTTCCTTTGATCTTCTTCCATATCTCTTCTTTGTCCCCATAATTATGGAATTGAACAATTATATCTCTCAATTTTTCTTTACCTCTTTCTTGTTGGAACTTTCCTATCCTATACACACTGTCCAATTTAAACATCTCAGAAGCAGATCTGTCCATTATGGAGTTTAACATTTTACATGTTGTCCCCCTTAGGTCTTCCCCTTGTGAGAGCTCTGGGACTCCTCTTATCCTAAGATTACTTCTCCTATCCCTGTTTTCTTTAACCTCCATTATATAAAGCAATTTTTTTTTTGTTCTTTCCTAATGTCTATTATCCAATTTTCTAGTTTTGGAATAATTTGGGCATGATTTTTAACTTTTTCCTCCGTTTCTTCCACTCTGGATAATAACTGCCCCAGTTCTTTCCATATTATCCCCATCTCTTGCTTTATTGATTTTTCCAAATTTTTAAACATTTCTGCCATCTCCTTTTTATTTGGCATTTGTAGTTCTTTTTTGGTTTCTCTCAGCTCCATTCCCTCCATCGTTTGTTGACTATTGTTAACCATTCCCAGGGAAGATCTAGGACTGTTATCCATACTGATTTCCATTTCACTGCTTTCACTTACTCCCTGAGATCTTTCCGGGGTCACATTCCCCTGTGACCTATACTTCTTAATCTCACCAGTTTGGGAGCTCTTGGGCCCACTCCCTTTAACATTTTTACTTTGCATGCCGCCTATGGGACTTTTTTCTGTTCTTAAGACTCTGGGTTATATACTTGAGTAGGCACTTGAGAAAGTTTAACCTACTGATCCTTTTATATATCCTCTTCCATATCTAGGGCCAGATATTCCACCTTCTTTCTTCCAAAACTTCAGACCCCCTAGGAATCCCCCTCTTCCACTTTAAACGGTGTTCAGTAAGCTGAAACATAAACAGATAATCAGGAAATGACAAGCCCAGCCGCTCTCATTCACCCTTCTCTGTGGGGCGGCTTCAGGTTTTTAGTCCTCTGGTGCCTGGCCTCCTCTGGCCGTATCCACTCCTTGGGGGGATTCCTTTGTGTCCCTTTTTTCCTTCTGCACCCCCGCATCCACCGGGAACAGACTGGGAACACAAGCCGTCGTCTCACCAGCTCCTTAGGACGCCAGCCAGCTTCTCTTCCTCCCAGCACTCCTCCGTGGCTGCCCACGTGGTCACACCACTTCTCCTTGTCGCCTGGCAACCCGATACTTCAACAGGGATCACCGCCGGCAGACCTCAGGGAAACAGACGCCTCACTAGCTCACCCCGCACGAGCCACCACCCCACGGCCGAGACCCCCCCTTCCACACAGGTAAGTCTCCGGCGTTCAACCAGTGCAGCTATCTGAACACTTTAGGGAGGATGAAAGGGGAAGGCTAATGGAGAATGCTTACTCCACACTCTCCTGCACCGCCATGCTCAGGCTCCTCCTCCCTGTCGATTCACCAGTTCCCCCCTCAGCCCTGTTGTGCCCCCACCTGACCACTTCTGTCTTCAATAGTTCACTGTCACCCACCTTGGATACATTGACCTGCCTCACTACACACAGAATTAGGCCCTGACTGCTACAGCCCTGGCAGACAGACAATACCAGAGGCTTCAAAAAATGTAGCCGTGCTCTTGAGCATTTATGGTGTAAGACTATGTAAGACTATGTAAGTCTGGCATCCTTATTTTTTCTAAATATAGCCTTTTAGTGAATGGGTAACTTACCATTTACTCATCCGCAGGCGGGGCAGCATAAGGATGTCCTCTCTTTTAAAGGGATACCTTGATGCTAATGAGCCTGCCTGCAAACCTCCATAACCACCGGGCCAGGGTTGTGTGGAAGAGGCCCTTGCCCCCCACCCCCCAAAGCTGATGGCACATGGCCTGGTAAGGTGCAGGGGAGGTCACTCATCCCCCCCCCTTTCCTGCCCTGCCAGGCCTGTGCTTGGATCAAGGGTCCAGTAAGAATCTAGGAGGGACCCCACACGTTTTCACCCATTTGTTTTTGTTTTTTCAGGGAGAATACTCTCCCCTCTGTCTTCGGCTGTGTGAAGCAACACACTGCATAAGGCATACATGTGATACAGAGGAGCTTTGATGCAGATGAGAACTGACATATTAAGAAGACGTGAGTCTCCCAGGATTCTGGTGACAACCCAAAACTGGGCAAAGTCCTTCACTTTCACTCAACCTCATAACAGTAAACAGGGAAAAAAGAGATGGTGAATCTATCTAATGGGGCACAGGGAGCAGGAAAAAACTGTTTACCCTTTCTCATCTTTATCCAAAACTGATTTTTATTAAGTGTTCTTGCATGGCAGACCACTTACTGTTATCTCACATATATATTCTTATTATTATAGCCAAATTTACCACCCTAACTCCTCCCACAGTTTTTACACTACATAGACAACTAATACATTGAAACGTGCGGATTGTTCCCGATTGGTGTGCTATTACTTTGTGGAACGTTTCGCTGAATTGTTCACAAAATATCGGCATTTTTGTGGTGAAATTGGTCCCATAGGAATGAATGGCGGAACGTTCAAAACTAGAGTGGGAGCTGACAAAAGCTTGAGTGTGAGCTGAAAAATCAGGACGTGATTTTTAAACTGCCATCACTCCCTCATTTTCAAGCCCACCTACACAAATCTTATATCAAAACGTTCAGCTATCCCTGCTGCCACTAATAATGTTCACGGCTAAGCCATAGTCCTGATAGTTTTCACAATATGACCATTTGATTGCAACTCATGCCGCCCATTGACATTCATTGAAACTCCACTCTAGCCACCTCAAATTTGAAGGGCAATTTCTAAACTGCGACTGTGCCTTCATTTTTAGCATTTCAGAGACATACTATACATCAAAATGTAGGTCTAGGTCTTGTGATTCTCACAATATAACATTTTTCGGTGTAAGATTCATAATTTTTAAACTACAACCGTTTGAACATGGCAACTGCCAGTGAAGTAAGCAAGTTGGAGCAGTTTGTTTTTAACCGCTCTTCTATGCCCTTGCTGTAAAGTGAGTTGCCATAGGAACCCAGGTGTGTGAGCAGGCAGCAGAGTGACAAAAGCTAGAGTGTGAGTTGTAGACTACTGGTGGAGGCAAGAACACTTCACACAATTTCCCCAGAAATTGTAGCTTTTCTAGTTACAATTATCTGTATTATACAGGAATTATATAGCGCTGACAGTTTGCTCAGCGCTTTACATTATGGAGGGAGACAGTACAGTAACAATACAGTTCAATACAAGAGGGATTCGAGGGCCCTGATCCTGGGAGCTTACAATCTAGGAGATAATAGTTTGTAAGAAATAAACAGAATAATAGAACAATCTGCAAAGGCCGAGTGTGCAGGGGGGGGGGGGGTGTCTTGGTGTCTGTGAGCTTATGAAAATGCAACACTAGCCGAGGTACATCTTAAAAGATTTGGGAAGGGGAGGGGGGGGGGGGGATATGCCAAAGCAATTTCCAGGTAAAGCTTTTGATGTATTCTTTATTTTCTCCAATCAGTTTATTCCTCGCAGTTATTACCTTTTGTCCCACCAGCCCCTCTGTACTAGATTGTAAGCTCCCTGGAGCAGGGCCCTCCTAACCCTCTTGTATTGAATTGTATTGTTGCTGTATTGTCTCCATTTATATTTTTTCACAGCACTGCACAGTGTTGGCGCTATATAAATCCTGAATAATAATAATAATGGTCTGTGTAAAGGGGGGGGGGACACCCTGGTCCACCACATGGCAGATAATATTAGCTGGATTTCCAGAAAAGGTCTCATTATTGAAATGATCTCTGGGGGAAACAAATGTTGTTGGATTGCAACAATGTATCAGGAAGAGCAGAAAAGAGAAACATATCTTAAGTAACAACAAAATCCTTCCCGTCTATGTGTGTAAAATATACTGACACCTATTAGGAGTGTTGAGCATTGCAGCCAATCCTCCCATCCCCCCAATATGCAGGTTAGTCCGTCCCGGATAGAGAGGAGCGGTGCTTTGTGGATAGAGAGGAGCGGTGCTCTTGGGGGGAGAGAGGAGCGTTGCATGACAGCTGACATATTCATCAAAGGGGTGAAGTCTCCCAGGTGATGTATTTAACTCTTTATTATTATTAAATTTACAGTATTTATATAGCGCCAAAGGGTTTGCTCAGCACTGTACAGTAGCAAGGGGGACAGAACATGAGACAATACAGTAACAATACAATACACGAGGGGTTCGAGGGCCCTGCTCTTTCGAGCTTACAATCTAGGATGGAGGGGAAGGTGGTACAGGAGGAGATGGCTGTGGGGGATGGAGTGTGGGAGGAGTGGAGGAGGTTAGTTGTTAGGTGAGGTCAGGTGTTAGATGAGGTTGGGGTAGGCTTCCCTGAAGAGGAGGGTTTTCAGGGTGCGCCTGAAGGTGAGGAGGGTGGGTGACAGTCTGATGGATTGGGTTAGGGCGTTCCAGAGGATGGGGGAAGTCCTAGAGAAGTCCTGCAATCGGGCGTGGGAGGAGGAGACCAGGGAGCTAGAGAGTAGGAGGTTCTGTGAGGAGCGGAGGGCACGGGTAGGGTAGTATCTGGGTATCAGGTCAGTTATGTAGTTCGGGGCGGCATTGTGAATGGCTTTGTAGGTCAGAGTTAGCAGTTTGAATTTGATGCGTTGGGCAATCGGGAGCCAGTGAAGGGATTGGCAGAGGGGGGAGGCAGATGTGGAGCAGTTGGTGAGGTGGATGAGTCTAGCCGCTGAGTTTAGAATCGACAGGAGTGGGGATAGCATTTGTTTGGGTAAGCCAGTGAGAAGGGAATTGCAATAGTCCAGGTGTGAGATGATGAGGGAGTGTACGAGTTGTTTGGTGGTGTCTGGGGTGAGGAATGTGCGTATCTTGGAGATGTTGCGGAGGTGGAGCCTGCAAGATCTAGATAGCAGTTGGATGTGGGGTAGGAAGGAGAGGTATAGATGGAGAAGAGGAGGGGCCCGAGGACAGAGCCTTGGGGGACCCCGACAGAGAGGGGGAGGTGGTAGTGTTGTAGGTGATGCTGAAGGAGCGTTGGGAAAGGTAGGAGGAGAACCAGGAGAGAGCAGCGTCCCAGATGCCAAGGGATTGCAGTTTGGCAAGGAGGAGATGGTGGTCAATAGTGTCGAAGGCCGCGGAGAGGTCGAGGAGCAGGAGGATAGAATAGTGACCATTGGCTTTGGTGGTTAGCAGGTCGTTGGTGATTTTAAGTAGGGCGGTTTCGGTGGAGTGTAGGGGACGGAAGCCGGACTGTAGGGGGTTAAGGAGGTTGTTATCAGTGAGGTGGGTGCTTAGGCGATTGTAGGCCAGGCACTCAAGGAGCTTGGAGGTGAAAGGCAGCAGGGAGATGGGTCTAAGGTTGTTAAGGTTAGTGGGGTCCAGGGAGGGTTTTTTGAGTATGGGGGTGATGTGTGTGTGCTTTAGATGGGAGGGTGCAGGTGGAGAGGGAGAGATTGAAGATGTGGGTGAGGGAGCGAATAATGGAGGGGGGGGGGTGACTGGAGGAGCTGTGAGGTTATAGGGTTCAGGAGGCAGGTGGTGAGGCGGGCTTCAGTGAAGACCTTAGAGACCTCCTCAGGGGTAGCTGGGCTGAAGGAGCGGAGTGTTGGGGAGGTGATGGTGATATTCTTTATGGTCATATTCTGGTGACAACTCAACATTTGGCAATATTCCTTTACTTTCCCTCTACCTGAGAACACTAAACAGGACAAAGACCGAAAATGGAGCGCAGAGAGCAGAAAGAATGCTGCAATCCTCATTGTCCAAAATGGGAAACCTTTATTGTTTGTTATTTGTTTTTTGTATTTATTTTTCTGTACTTTAAAAAGTGTGCATTTTCAATCTTGCCCTCAATGCCACATGAAAACAAACACAACAAAACAATCTTATAGGTTAGTTTGGGGACGAAGGTGTGTGTGTGCGTGGGGGGGGGGGGTTTAGTGTGTGTGTGTGTTGGGGGGGGGGGGGGGGATACATGTCTTCCCTGTGACTTCTAGGGGCCTAGGCCATGGCTTATCTGGGGAGGGGATTGTATCCGGATTAGAATCATTGTAACAAGTGAATCCTGTCGGCGATACTTTGTTGTTTTCAGGTCCATCGTTTGGTGTATTCCCTTCTTGTCGGTGCAATTCTTTCTCCTTGGACTGAGGAGAAGGGAACACCCTGGAGGCTTTTACATGTTAGTACAAAGAAAAGAAGTGTCAGGGTCAGTAGACATGTGTTGGTCTTAGAGGAACCCCACCGCTCATTCCCCTCCAAATAGCCGACATTTCCTCTCCACATTCCCCACATGATAGACAAGAATGGGATTTGCAGCAAACTTCCTATTCCTGAAATGATCTCTCAGGGAATCCAAATGTGATGGATTGACTTCCATCACTGAAAGCATCAAATCATATTGTAGATCCGAGGATTCCGAGCAAACCTCCCACCTGAGCAGTCTATGGAGCTGTGGAGTGAAATGCGGCAATCAAGTCATTGGCAGGATTTGGCTGTCAATGTCCATTTGTGATGATGATCCAATAATGACACCTAGGCCATGACACCTGACACCCTGTAATGGGCGGAGCCCTTTGTATGTCTCCCAATGTCTGCCATGACAGGACACAAGGATCTCCTGTGATCGGCCGATGTTTTTGTTCCCGGCTCCTTGTAGTCAGCTAGAGATGAGCCGAGTTGTGTATTAGAGGGAAATGTTTGGCGATCTCCCCTCTTCCCTCGTGTAATGTGAAGCGGATTGTAGTGGGGGATGGGAGCAGATTGTTTTGTGGGTAGAATGTGTCCCCCCAAGCAGGTAGAAGGCAGAATGGGCCCCCCACTCCGGAGGATGGTTGTGTTTGCAGCCTCTGTGTTCAGCCTCGTGAGCAGCTCCTGACAGCTGGAAGTGACCCCCGATAAGTGACAGTCCAGGGAGCAGATCGGCTCCCCGGTGCACATCGGACATCGTTCTATTTCGGATTAAAATCGGTTTTATATCTACCGGGAAACACAACGAGAGAGAGAAGATTCTCAGACTGTGGACTGACAGCCAGTGGGCGTGTGTGATGTGTAACCAATAGCAGGACAGAGTGGAGTTGTGTGTCAACCAATCGCAGTGTTAGAAGGTCTGTATATAAGGCGGAGCGCCGTGTGATTTGTAATGAATTATTGTGGAAACATTTCCCGAGTCATGACGGAGACTGAGAGCGCCCCAGCCGCCGCTCCTCCAGCGGAGGCCGCCGCCAAGAAGAAGCCGGCTAAGAAGGCGTCAGCCGGAGGAGGAGCCAAGAAAGTCATCAAGAAGGCGTCCGGTCCCGGCGTGTCCGAGCTCCTCGTCCAAGCCGTGTCCGCTTCCAAGGAGCGCAGCGGGGTGTCCCTGGCCGCCCTGAAGAAGGTCCTGTCCGCCGGAGGATACGATGTGGACAAGAACAAGAGCCGCCTGAAGATCGCCCTCAAGGCGCTGGTGACTAAGGGGAGCCTCGTCCAGGTCAAAGGCCATGGAGCCTCCGGATCGTTCAAGATCAACAAGCAGCCCGAGGGCGCCAAGGCGAAGCCCAAGAGACCGGCAGCTAAGACGAGCAACAAGAAGCCATCGGCTGCGGCCAAGCCCAAGAAACCGGCCGCCAAGTCCCCCAAGAAGAAGGCGGCCAGCAAAGCCCCCACCGCAGCCAAGAGCCCCAAGAAGAAGCCGGCCGCCAAGAGACCAGCAAAGGCTGCAGCCAAGAAGGTGACCAAGAGCCCCAAGAAGAGCAAAGCTGCAGCCAAGCCGAAAAAAGGCGCCAAGAGTCCCGCTAAGGCCAAGCCGGCGGCTAAGAAGGCGGCTAAGCCCAAGAAGGCCGCTCCGAAGAAGAAATAATGGGCGGCGACCTCCTTCATCTCCACCCCCCAAAGGCTCTTCTCAGAGCCCCCCACCTCCCCCCGACAAGGCTCTCCATACATACACCGATCACGAGCCGCATTCTCCCTCCTCCAGTCTCCATCCTCCTCACATTGTACACTTGTCCCTTATAGGTCATCCAATGATTCCTCCAATCCTACAAATGATTACTGGTTGGCCAAAGGAGAGATCCCTCCCGATACATTTCACAGGCCTGACCCCCCTCCACACACACCGACATCGGTAATGCGCATTGGAGATCTGTCATTTCCTGCACACTGTCTGGGATGGGGGAGTGGTAACAATGAACATTTCCCGCACAGTCTGTGGAATAGGGGGAGGGGTAACAATGAACATTTCCCGCACAGTCTGTGCAATAGGGTGAGGGGTAACAATGAACATTTCCCGCACACTGTGGGATGGGGGGGAGGGGTAACAATGAACATTTCCCGCACACTGTCTGTGGGATGGGGGGGAGGGGTAACAATGAACATTTCCCGATCCTTCTACAATGAATTCCCAGCCTTCATTATTATTGCGGCCATTGTGGAAGTTGTACGGAAACGCCATGTAATGATCGGGGACACATCATCCTCTGGACGGGATCTAATGATCGCACCGAGAACATCGTGTTGTGCGGACAATGGACTCCTTCCTATGGATGGATCGCCTCTACAATACAACACGGGGAGCCATTTGGAGGAAAACAACCGATCTTCGGGCTCTGCGAGTCTCCGGGGAAGATCCGCTACAGTCTGCTATTGGCTGACAGATAAAACGTCGGATGTTCTGATTGGTGGAAAGGAACATTTCTAATGTCCCGCCAAAATGTCACCTGTTCTAGTTGCAGCAATGATTACCCCCCCAGATGATCGATAGGGAATCCTGAGACAGAAAAGGTTTCAGGGAGTTTCCAGATTCTCCAGAATGATGAATTGTATTTTCCATAGAAAACCAGCCGGGGCGGCACACGGAGAGCAGAAGGAAGAATCCTCCCGGTGTGTCCGCGTGTGCCGCCCCGGCAGAGCGATGTGATCTGTGATGAGCCCGATGTAGTATCGGAGGAGGTAATAGAGGACATGACTGACCCCCCCATAGTGACATCTCCGTGTGGAAGGGGCCCATTCGGATGGATCTCATTGTATGTCTCACATTCCATGTCTAGTTATGAGTTGTAGAAATGAATAAAACCAGTAAAGGAATGGCGGTCCCGGGGCGCCGAGAGGAGGAATTGTCCGATAACTTGTATTATAAATTCCTGTCTATCCTATTCATTGTAGTCCGGTAGTGTAGAGCTCTGTGTGGGGGGAGGTGGGGGCTCTGAGAAGAGCCGTTGGTTGGCGGGTTGTGTGGAATGTCTGTTGCGGGGGGGTCTAGGCCCTCTCTCCGCGGATGCGGCGTGCCAGCTGGATGTCTTTGGGCATGATGGTGACCCTCTTGGCGTGGATGGCGCAGAGGTTGGTGTCCTCGAAGAGTCCGACGAGATAAGCCTCTGCGGCCTCCTGCAGAGCCATGACGGCGGAGCTCTGGAAGCGCAGGTCGGTCTTGAAGTCCTGGGCGATCTCTCGGACGAGGCGCTGGAAGGGCAGCTTGCGGATGAGCAGCTCGGTGGATTTCTGGTAGCGGCGGATCTCTCGGAGAGCCACGGTGCCGGGTCTGTAACGGTGAGGCTTCTTCACTCCGCCGGTGGCCGGGGCGCTCTTGCGGGCGGCTTTGGTGGCCAGCTGCTTGCGGGGAGCTTTCCCTCCGGTGGACTTACGGGCGGTCTGCTTGGTACGAGCCATCTCTACTCCTCTCTTGCCGGGAACTGCGACTGTAATGCGCCTCCGCGCTGCAGAGCTTTTTATACACATCCCTGCCCTCTGATTGGACAGTGAACGCACACCTCTTCCTCCTCAATGGTTAACTTAAAAAGCGCCATTTTGAAATGCCCGCCTAGATCTGCTCGTTCCATTGTTAGAAGAGCCCGCGCTTTGTTCTCACATGCGCAGTGAAGTCTCCGCCCATCACACAATGCTCGGAGATCGCCGATGTCCTTCGAAGGGGATTTCTATCAGATGATACAGTGTGGGCGGGGCTTCCACACTGACCAGCTGTTGTCTGTTCTCCAAATACACAGCCCAGCGATCAGTCTCAGTGGGAGCCGCGCATGCTCACTTCCTATTGGTCTCGGTATAGATCTGACTTATAAAGAACACTTTCTAGAAGCCCCGAATGTCTTCATCTATATTGGGGATCGGGGGGATTGTGGGGGTCCTCCTAGTAATCAATGAGTCCCTCACTGTTCTCTGTGGATGAAGGTCCCATCTCCATTATAGAGCCCATAGGATCACTGCCACTGCAATCTTCTCCATGTTATGGGGACTCAATGACACCATACACGTGATTGGAGGAAGTCTGGCAGGATGTGTACTCCCACCTTCTACATCATGAATGAGGTGCTTGTGGCAGAACTAATAGAGGACATCGCTGTCTTAGTCTGCTACACCAATCATTCTAAATCAGGGTGCCCAAGTATCCTGGGGTGCCTTGAGGCTTCTTCAGGGGTGACTTTGCAAAATGTCTGCAAATTATCCAAAACTTGTATACAAGCCAGCGGGTGGAACTAGCCTGCCTTTTAGTTACAGAAATCCGCAGATTTTCATTGTGCTCCATTATGGCCTTGCAGTCAGGAAAACCAATAACATCATTTATTTTTTATAACATCATTGATTGATAAGGAGGATGTCAGCTGCCTGCACATCATCCTAGTTTGACCCTCCCCCGCCTCTCTCCATCAGTGCTGAAGTCCCATTAGCTCAGTGATGGCGAAAAACTGAGGGAGAAGAGAAACATTGGAATACTAGTCGGTACCAGTGTGCACAAGTGTATTTGCTTTGGAAGAATAAAGCACCTCTAATGTGGGGTGTTCTACATGTGTGGGTGTTGCTGTGTTATATAAAACTGATTGAATAGTTTTTCACATTTTAGAATGGGGTGCCTCGGGACTGTCCATAATTTTGAAGGGGTCTTTGACTGAAAAAAGGTTGAGAAACATTGTGCTAGACATGAAGGGATCCGACAGTTCTGTGTACAATCAGTGACTTTATATGTCATACCAGGGGCGGACTGACAACTCATAGGGCCCCCGGGCAATAAGATCATGGGGCCCCTGTGTCCTCGCCAACACCCAAAAAAGCCTATGAAAAAGCCAATGAAAGGTACCAGGGGCATCTCATGGGGCCCCCTACTGACCCCCGGCCCTCGGGCAGTGCCCGAGTGTTCGAATGGTCAGTCCGTCCCTTTGTCATACACAATTGGTCACAAACTGCAGAGATCTTCTACCTGTGATAGGAATGGGAGGATGGATTGGGGGGGGGGGGGTGTCTTAGAAGAGTCTGTAGGAGAATACTGTATATTAGGATGGAGAGGCTGTCAGGGTTACTTGGGTACCCCAGCATTCACCTCCTCAGTGGGCCGGGATCTGATGGTTTTGTGTGTTCAGGGTCCCTTACGTTGGGTGTTTGATTTCTCCCATCTGCTCCTGGAAGAAGTTTCTTTCCACAATATAATGCACGGAGATTCCAATGACCAGGATGAATATTTATCTTACTCCAGCCAATGTCTGGGAGGAGGCGCCCAGCCCCCACATCTTTTTTGGGTGTGGTTTGAGTGTGGGCAAGGACACAGGGGTCCCTTGATTTCCTATTGTCTGGGGGCCCCATGAGTTGTCAGTCCGCCCCTGGGGAGTGTCACCGCACTGGGTGACACCAACCCTAGGGACGCCTCTGCTCGGGACTGTCCATAATTTTAAAGGGTGCCTTGAGTGAAAAAAGGTTGAGAAACATTGTGCTAGACATAAAGGGATCTGACAGTTCTGTGTGCAATCAGTGACTTTACAATGTCATACACCAGGGGTGGGTAACTGTAGCCCTCCAGCTGTTGTAGAACTACAAGTCCCATGAGGCATTGCAAAACTGACAGTTACAAGATTGACTCCCAAAGGCAGAGGCATGATGGGACTTGTAGTTCATCAACAGCTGGAGAGCCACAGTTGCCCGCCCCGTCACACAGAATTGGTCACAAACTCCAGAGATCTTCTACCTGTGATAGGAGGATGGATGGGTGTGTGTTGGGGGGGGGGGGGGGGTCTTAGAAGAGCCTGTAGGAGAATACTGTATATTAGGATGGAGAGGCTGTCAGGGTTACTTGGGTACCCCAGCATTCACCCCCTCAGTGGGCCGGGATCTGATGGTTTTGTGTGTTCAGGGTTCCTTACGTTGGGTGTTTGATTTCTCCCATCTGCTCCTGGAAGAAGTTTATTTCCACAATATAATGCACGGAGATTCCAATGACCAGGATGAATATTTATCTTACTCCAGCCAATGTCTGGGAGGAGGCGCCCAGCCCCCACATCTCCATACACAGAGCCTGACATACATTGATGGGGGGAGGATTGTATGTTATCATTTATTGATGTGACTTTATCTCCTAGATTGTAAGCTCCAAAGAGCAGGGCCCTAGAACCCCTCATGTATTGTATCTGTATTGTCTCATGTTCTGTCCCCCACTATAATGTACAGCGCTGAGCAAACCTTTTGGCGCTATATAAATACTGTATAATAATAATAGAACAATGTGGTCTGATGACAGGGAGGGATCTTCATTGTCCTCCATCCTTTACTTCTGATACATTTCTTCTGGAGATCAATATATACCAAACAATCATCTTCCCGACTCTCGGAGGAACGCGGATCTCATCATCACCTTCTTCAGTCATCAGAAGAAATCAGAAATGTTACAATTTGAAGGAATCTCCCGGATCTGTGATTGGCTCAACATTCAAATTCCTGCATTCAAATTTCCCGCCGGAATTCTATGGAATCTTCTTCGATCCTCCAACCCGACACACTGAAAATACCGACATTAACCCCCCTTCTTCCGGAGAACATCGATCACCGGCCCCTTCATCTCGGGCAGTTTAATGGACCAAGAATAGGAAATCCGTTGGACATCTTCATGTCAGATCGGTTCCGGCTTCGATTTGTAATTCAGAATACAGAATCCGCCCCGCTATAGAGATCAATGGAGAGTCTACGGAACAAGTATTTTCTGGGCTGAAGACGGAGACAGATCTCAGGATACATTTATTTGGACTACAAATCAGGTTGTTATTATTGGCTGGTGAAGGGAACGCTCACAACTGTGATTGGCTCAGATTTCAAATATCTGCTTTCAAATTTGCCCGCCAGAATGGTGTAGATCGTTACAGTTAAACGTTCATAATTATTATACCGCCAAATCCGACCCGGAGAACAAAGGAGATCATCAGATGAGACGTTTCTGCGAGAAATATCAACACTTTAATTCCAAGCAGATTCATCGATCATTCCGGAATGACTACGAATGGATTCTGATGATTACTGAATCATGTAAACACTTCTGTATGTTCTATTTATTCCAAGTCCTCAAGTCCAGGATCCCCCACTGCTATATATAGAACATGATAGGGAGATGATTTATATTGTAGATCTCTTCCTTTCTATATGATGGGAAATAAAGTATTGTACATTTCATGATCAGATCTGTACATGTTCATGTCACTGACCGATAGTGATCCTGACACTGCCAGATAAATATATACAATACATTCATACAGCAAATATTTCATGTCTGGACAATAATAGAGATAGATAAAGCAAATAAACAGTCCTTTTACTTCTTTGTATCTGGAAATCAACAAAATGTTTACAAGGTTCAAAGTCAAAGAAATTCTCTGCAGAATATGAAATTGCTGTGACCCGCCCCGTTCTGCTAGGACTTATAAACAGGAAAATAGGATATCGTTTTTTTTTTCCTTTTCACAAAAATATTTAAAAAAACATGAAATTAATAAACACAGTAATCAGTGATTGTAGTCTCAATTATGAAATGTGAAAGATTAATGTTTTCGGTGTAATTTTCGAGGACTAAATAGAAGACCATTGAGAAGGAGGAATATAAGTGCCTTCTAGAGATGTATTGTTTTTGCCTCAAAGTTTCTGACACCATATACACGAAGAACATTGTATTGTGTGTAAAGAATGGGTGTGACTCCGCCTCTTCCCAGGAAGGTTCCCATCAGGTCCGCTCAGGCTGTATAAAAGGAAGGCGGGCCCAGCCCAGAGCTCAGTCGGTGTTTGCAGCAGAGAAGAATCGTCATGTCTGGTCGCGGTAAAGGAGGGAAGGGTCTGGGGAAAGGCGGCGCCAAGCGCCACAGGAAGGTGCTCCGGGACAACATCCAGGGCATCACCAAACCCGCCATCCGACGTTTGGCCCGCAGAGGGGGAGTCAAGCGCATCTCCGGCCTCATCTATGAGGAGACCCGCGGAGTGCTGAAAGTCTTCCTGGAGAATGTCATCCGCGATGCCGTCACCTACACCGAGCACGCCAAGAGGAAGACCGTCACCGCCATGGATGTCGTCTATGCTCTCAAACGGCAGGGACGCACTCTCTACGGATTCGGAGGATAAATCCTCATAACCCCCCCCACAAAGGCCCTTCTCAGGGCCGCCCACCTTCTCATACAAAGGGCTATTGATAGAAACATCGAGATCATCAATCTCGGGGAATATTTAGAAACTCAAACATTCTTTTCATTGTACATATTTATTTGGCAGTGTTAGGAGTTATTTCTACGAATCATTTCATCAATATTCTAGATGTGAGATCTGTAACAGCTGCAAGTCTTTAATAGATCTGATATTGAAAGGATTCAGTAACCAGAATCCAGTTGTAGACTTTCATTCCAAGCAGATTTATCGGTTAGTCAGGGAAGTGGTGTTTGTTGATTGTTCGCCGATAAATGTCTCATAGTTCTCCGACTCGGATTTGGCGGTGTAATCGGGCTGAATATTTCTCTGAAACGATCTACACAACTCCGGCGGCAGAATTTGAAATCTGAGCCAATCACAGCTGTGGGCGTTTTCTCCGTCGGCCAGTAATGCTTTTCTTACGAGTAAAAAAAAAAAAATATCGTGCAGGGAATTCAACAAAATCAGTAAACTAAGAACTCCATCTTGTCGGGTTTTGAGTACAAATAAAACATTTCAAATGAATATCTGCAATGCTCGGAATGAATGGAAGGATTGATCGATCTTCCCAGATACAATCTGCATCCATTGGCCATTTTAACGGTCCATAGAACTCCGGCGGGAAAGTGGAATTTAGACAATTGAAGCAATGAAAGGTTATTCATTCAGATAAGTGGTAGGAAACTATTTGATCGGACATTTTTAGAAAAGTTTTGAAAACCGATTATCAGCTACAAATAACCCGCCCAATCCCGGGGCGCCGAGAGATCACTTTCTCCGCAGAAAGTTCAACATAGAAATCCTTCCCGGCGTCCAAACGTCTTCCTATGGAGAAGCAGAGATGACACCCGGATGTAGAGGAGACTTACTGTCCGGACGGCGGGAAGGATTTCCAACTTTTCGAATTGTCATTACAAACACGTGACAGCTTCCATCCCAGAACGTCCTTTACTAATCCGACATCTACAGAGCAGGACGGAGGGAAGAAGTCGCCGACTTTCCTCCTCCACCCCCCCAGACACTGAGAATACCATAGAAGCGGGAGATAGAGAGGAGTGTGGGATTGGTGTCCATAGAAGCCGTATGTCCGCCCTTTGTATGGAGATGTGGGGGGCTCTGAGAAGAGCCGTTGTGTTGGCGGATAGAAGGGAATCCTGTGGGGGGATTACTTGCTCTTGGCGGCCTTGTGGCTCTCGGTCTTCTTGGGCAGCAGCACGGCCTGGATGTTGGGCAGGACTCCTCCCTGGGCGATGGTGACGCCGCCCAGCAGCTTGTTGAGCTCCTCGTCGTTGCGGACAGCCAGCTGGAGGTGTCGGGGGATGATGCGGGTCTTCTTGTTGTCTCGGGCGGCGTTGCCGGCCAGCTCCAGGATCTCAGCCGTCAGATACTCCAGGACGGCGGCCAGATAGACGGGAGCGCCGGCCCCGACCCGCTCGGCATAGTTGCCCTTCCGGAGCAGACGGTGAACACGACCGACGGGGAACTGCAGACCGGCCCGGGACGATCGGGTCTTGGCCTTAGCCCGAGCTTTGCCTCCTTGTTTGCCGCGACCAGACATGATTGGATGACTGACGAATCACACACAGATAGGCCCCAGCAGCCGCTTCCTCTCCTTTATACACTACATTCTCTGACGTCACACGCTGTGATTGGTTGCTTTAGAATTCAACAAATAGGGGTCAGACTTGTTTCTACACCAATCTGTACACGAGGATAGACAGCATGACGTCACTTTCCAGCACATGTCGGCGACCTCCAATAGGAAGTGCGAGGCAGTACAAAACTCCTTTGCATAGGCCGCCTATAAAAGCAGCACATGAGGGCGGCTCCAGCACACTTTCCCCGCAGCCAGCCAAGCAGTGGTGAACCCTGATCATGCCTGAACCAGCCAAGTCTGCGCCGGCGCCCAAGAAGGGCTCCAAGAAAGCCGTGACCAAGAGCCAGAAGAAGGACGGCAAGAAGCGGAGGAAGACTAGGAAGGAGAGTTATGCCATCTACGTGTACAAGGTGCTCAAGCAGGTCCACCCCGACACCGGCATCTCGTCCAAGGCCATGAGCATCATGAACTCCTTCGTCAATGACATCTTCGAGCGCATCGCCGGCGAAGCTTCCCGCCTGGCTCATTACAACAAGCGCTCCACCATCACCTCCCGGGAGATCCAGACCGCCGTCCGCCTCCTCCTGCCCGGAGAGCTGGCCAAGCACGCCGTCTCCGAGGGCACCAAGGCCGTCACCAAGTACACCAGCGCCAAGTAATCCCCCCGCCCCCCGGGGCCCCATCATCCCAACAAGGACACAAAGGCTCTTCTAAGAGCCGCCCACCATTCCAATCACTGAGCTGTCATCACATTGTATTGCCGCTAGAGGTCCCCCACACGTCACACTTACACTGGACATTCGTCATTCTGTAGTACAAGGGCCTCCCTCATTGGATACACATTGGAGGGGCACCTGGTTTGGGGGAATCTACAGGAATGTTGTAGAATGTATGGCCGGCCTTCCATGGGTCATGACAATTGTCATTATTGTACAATCTGATTGGAAGGTATAAATCTGAAGATGTATTCTAGGTACAAGAAATCCATCCGAGTCCCACATTCCCCTTATTCCGGAATGTCTGATTTTTTCCCTCTTGGAGATGTAAAGGTTCTCATTTGTACATTAAATATTGTCTGCTAGTGGGAGCCGGAAAATAAACCGCCTGATCGCATTGTATATCTTCCCCGATACAGAAGTCAGTATTTCCCATCCTATGGAGGGCGATCCTATAGTATCCGGGAATATAGATCTATAGGGGTCAATGGGGGGGGACAGGTTCGCTTTGTGTTTGATGACATATGTAGGACTATGAACAGAGCAGGCTCATGTCTGGAGACGTGTATACAGGGGGATGCTGCTGGGGGAGGGGTGACATTGTCAGTATACAGGGGGGTGCTGCTGGGGGAGGGGTGACATTGTCAGTATACAGGGGGGTGCTGCTGGGGGATGGGGGACATTGTCAGTATACAGGGGGATGCTGCTGGGGGATGGGGGACATTGTCAGTATACAGGGGGATGCTGCTGGGGGAGGGGTGACATTGTCAGTATACAGGGGGATGCTGCTGGGGGATGGCGGACATTGTCAGTATACAGGGGGATGCTGCTGGGGGATGGGGGACATTGTCAATATACAGGGGGATGGGGGACATTGTCAGTATACAGGGGGATGCTGCTGGGGGAGGGGTGACATTGTCAGTATACAGGGGGATGCTGCTGGGGGAGGGGTGACATTGTCGGTATACAGGGGGATGCTGCTGGGGGAGGGGGGACATTGTCAGTATACAGGGGGATGCTGCTGGGGGAGGGGTGACATTGTCGGTATACAGGGGGATGCTGCTGGGGGATGGCTGACATTGTCAGTATACAGGGGGATGCTGCTGGGGGAGGGGGGACATTGTCAGAATACAGGGGGATGCTGCTGGGGGATGGGGGACATTGTCAATATACAGGGGGATGGGGGACATTGTCAGTATACAGGGGGATGCTGCTGCGGGATGGGGGACATTGTCAGTATACAGGGGGATGCTGATGGGGGACATTGTCAGTATACAGGGGGATGGGGGACATTGTCAGTATACAGGGGGATGCTGCTGGGGGATGGATGACATTGTCAGTATACAGGGGGGTGCTGCTGGGGGATGGGGGACATTGTCAGTATACAGGGGGATGCTGCTGGGGGATGGGGGACATTGTCAGGATGGGGACTTCTGGACACACTTGGACTAGTTTAGGGCTCATCTGCTTCCAGTTATTACTGACACACATCCCTGTCATTTGTCTCCTTTTGTCATACATTCCTGGGAGTCTAACTATGGGACATATATACACCATCATCCACCCAACTTACATCGTAGGAAGACACGACTCAGACCATCAGCTGGACAAACATTGGCTCTTGTTTTATATATATTGTCGGATTTTGCATTATGAGGGTTTTGAGTGCTAAAAAAACAAATCTTAATAAACGCGCTTTATGTGAATATTTGCTATGTTACGATTAGAGATGAGCGAATCGAAGTATCCGAAGTGGAATTCGAGTCGAATATCGGAAAAATTTCGATTCGTGCCGAATCCGAAAAACAGCCTAATTCGGACGCGCGAATCGAAATTTTTCCGAAAATGGCGGCTGACATGTGCGGCGACGGAGCGGGGATGTCGGGGAAGGCGCGCAGACAAGGCGCGCTGCCCCATAATGCATTCCTCAATGACATGTGATCGCATCAGCCAATCAGCAGCCAGCCAGCCAGCACTGTGTAATGGTCGAGGTATATATAGCGGCCATTTTGGAAATCTTCATTTGCCTGCAGTCATTGAACAGAGGCAGACCGCTCTGTACTAGGGACAGGGACAGAGTTAGGGCCACAGAAACGAGAATTGGGGACAGAGAGAAGTTACTTAGGGACAGAGAACCATTACTCAGGGACACAGACTTGTTAATGAGGGCCACAGAATCGTTATTTAGGGACAAAGAAACGCTAGTTAGGGCCACAGAATTCATACTCAGGGACAGACAGAATTTTCACTCAGTGCCAGAGAATTGTTACTTAGGGCCACAGAAACGTTATTAGGGCCACAGAATTTTTACTCAGGGACAGACAGAATTGTTACTGAGTGCCAGAGAATTGTTACTCAGGGACAGACAGAATTGTTACTGAGTGCCAGAGAATTCTTACTCAGGGCCACAGAATTCATTCTCAGGGACAGACAGAATTGTTACTCAGGGACAGACAGAATTGTTACTGAGTGCCAGAGAATTGTTACTCAGGGACAGACAGAATTGTTACTGAGTGCCAGAGAATTGTTACTCAGGGACAGACAGAATTGTTACTGAGTGCCAGAGAATTGTTACTCAGGGACAGACAGAATTGTTACTGAGTGCCAGAGAATTGTTACTCGCACAGACACAAAATTGTTACTTGCACAGACACAGAATTGTTACTCGCACAGACAGAATTGTTACTCAGGGCCACAGAATTCATACTCAGGGACAGACAGAATTGTTACTGAGTGCCAGAGAATTGTTACTCAGGGACAGACAGAATTGTTACTGAGTGCCAGAGAATTGTTACTCAGGGACAGACAGAATTGTTACTGAGTGCCAGAGAATTGTTACTCAGGGACAGACAGAATTGTTACTGAGTGCCAGAGAATTGTTACTCGCACAGACACAAAATTGTTACTTGCACAGACACAGAATTGTTACTCGCACAGACAGAATTGTTACTCAGGGCCACAGAATTCATACTCAGGGACAGACAGAATTGTTACTGAGTGCCAGAGAATTGTTACTCAGGGACAGACAGAATTGTTACTGAGTGCCAGAGAATTGTTACTCAGGGACAGACAGAATTGTTACTGAGTGCCAGAGAATTGTTACTCGCACAGACACAAAATTGTTACTTGCACAGACACAGAATTGTTACTCGCACAGACACAGAATTGTTACTCAGGGCCACAGAATTCATACTCAGGGACAGACAGAATTGTTACTGAGTGCCAGAGAATTGTTACTCAGGGACAGACAGAATTGTTACTGGGTGCCAGAGAATTGTTACTCAGGGACAGACAGAATTGTTACTGAGTGCCAGAGAATTGTTACTCGCACAGACACAAAATTGTTACTTGCACAGACACAGAATTGTTACTCGCACAGACACATAATTGTTACTCAGGGCCACAGAATTCATACTCAGGGACAGACAGAATTGTTACTGAGTGCCAGAGAATTGTTACTCAGGGACAGACAGAATTGTTACTGAGTGCCAGAGAATTGTTACTCAGGGACAGACAGAATTGTTACTGAGTGCCAGAGAATTGTTACTCGCACAGACACAAAATTGTTACTTGCACAGACACAGAATTGTTACTCGCACAGACACAGAATTGTTACTGAGTGCCAGAGAATTGTTACTCAGGGACAGACAGAATTGTTACTGAGTGCCAGAGAATTGTTACTCAGGGACAGACAGAATTGTTACTGAGTGCCAGAGAATTGTTACTCGCACAGACACAAAATTGTTACTTGCACAGACACAGAATTGTTACTCGCACAGACAGAATTGTTACTCAGGGCCACAGAATTCATACTCAGGGACAGACAGAATTGTTACTGAGTGCCAGAGAATTGTTACTCAGGGACAGACAGAATTGTTACTGAGTGCCAGAGAATTGTTACTCAGGGACAGACAGAATTGTTACTGAGTGCCAGAGAATTGTTACTCAGGGACAGACAGAATTGTTACTGAGTGCCAGAGAATTGTTACTCGCACAGACACAAAATTGTTACTTGCACAGACACAGAATTGTTACTCGCACAGACAGAATTGTTACTCAGGGCCACAGAATTCATACTCAGGGACAGACAGAATTGTTACTGAGTGCCAGAGAATTGTTACTCAGGGACAGACAGAATTGTTACTGAGTGCCAGAGAATTGTTACTCAGGGACAGACAGAATTGTTACTGAGTGCCAGAGAATTGTTACTCAGGGACAGACAGAATTGTTACTGAGTGCCAGAGAATTGTTACTCGCACAGACACAAAATTGTTACTTGCACAGACACAGAATTGTTACTCGCACAGACACAGAATTGTTACTCAGGGCCACAGAATTCATACTCAGGGACAGACAGAATTGTTACTGAGTGCCAGAGAATTGTTACTCAGGGACAGACAGAATTGTTACTGGGTGCCAGAGAATTGTTACTCAGGGACAGACAGAATTGTTACTGAGTGCCAGAGAATTGTTACTCGCACAGACACAAAATTGTTACTTGCACAGACACAGAATTGTTACTCGCACAGACACATAATTGTTACTCAGGGCCACAGAATTCATACTCAGGGACAGACAGAATTGTTACTGAGTGCCAGAGAATTGTTACTCAGGGACAGACAGAATTGTTACTGAGTGCCAGAGAATTGTTACTCAGGGACAGACAGAATTGTTACTGAGTGCCAGAGAATTGTTACTCGCACAGACACAAAATTGTTACTTGCACAGACACAGAATTGTTACTCGCACAGACACAGAATTGTTACTGAGTGCCAGAGAATTGTTACTCAGGGACAGACAGAATTGTTACTGAGTGCCAGAGAATTGTTACTCAGGGACAGACAGAATTGTTACTGAGTGCCAGAGAATTGTTACTCGCACAGACACAAAATTGTTACTTGCACAGACACAGAATTGTTACTCGCACAGACACAGAATTGTTACTCAGGGCCACAGAATTCATACTCAGGGACAGACAGAATTGTTACTGAGTGCCAGAGAATTGTTACTCAGGGACAGACAGAATTGTTACTGAGTGCCAGAGAATTGTTACTCAGGGACAGACAGAATTGTTACTGAGTGCCAGAGAATTGTTACTCGCACAGACACAAAATTGTTACTTGCACAGACACAGAATTGTTACTCGCACAGACACAGAATTGTTACTGAGTGCCAGAGAATTGTTACTCAGGGACAGACAGAATTGTTACTGAGTGCCAGAGAATTGTTACTCAGGGACAGACAGAATTGTTACTGAGTGCCAGAGAATTGTTACTCAGGGGCAGACAGAATTGTTACTGAGTGCCAGAGAATTGTTACTCGCACAGACACAAAATTGTTACTTGCACAGACACATAATTGTTACTCGCACAGACACAGAATTGTTACTCAGGGCCACAGAATTCATACTCAGGGACAGACAGAATTGTTACTGAGTGCCAGAGAATTGTTACTCAGGGACAGACAGAATTGTTACTGAGTGCCAGAGAATTGTTACTCGCACAGACACAAAATTGTTACTTGCACAGACACAGAATTGTTACTCGCACAGACACAGAATTGTTACTCAGGGCCACAGAATTCATACTCAGGGACAGACAGAATTGTTACTGAGTGCCAGAGAATTGTTACTCAGGGACAGACAGAATTGTTACTGAGTGCCAGAGAATTGTTACTCAGGGACAGACAGAATTGTTACTGAGTGCAAGAGAATTGTTACTCGCACAGACACAAAATTGTTACTTGCACAGACACAGAATTGTTACTCGCACAGACACAGAATTGTTACTGAGTGCCAGAGAATTGTTACTCAGGGACAGACAGAATTGTTACTGAGTGCCAGAGAATTGTTACTCAGGGACAGACAGAATTGTTACTGAGTGCCAGAGAATTGTTACTCAGGGACAGACAGAATTGTTACTGAGTGCCAGAGAATTGTTACTCGCACAGACACAAAATTGTTACTTGCACAGACACAGAATTGTTACTCGCACAGACACAGAATTGTTACTCAGGGCCACAGAATTCATACTCAGGGACAGACAGAATTGTTACTGAGTGCCAGAGAATTGTTACTCAGGGACAGACAGAATTGTTACTGAGTGCCAGAGAATTGTTACTCGCACAGACACAAAATTGTTACTTGCACAGACACAGAATTGTTACTCGCACAGACACAGAATTGTTACTCAGGGCCACAGAATTCATACTCAGGGACAGACAGAATTGTTACTGAGTGCCAGAGAATTGTTACTCAGGGACAGACAGAATTGTTACTGAGTGCCAGAGAATTGTTACTCAGGGACAGACAGAATTGTTACTGAGTGCCAGAGAATTGTTACTCGCACAGACACAAAATTGTTACTTGCACAGACACAGAATTGTTACTCGCACAGACACAGAATTGTTACTCGCACAGACACAGAATTGTTACTCAGGGCCACAGAATTCATACTCAGGGACAGACAGAATTGTTACTGAGTGCCAGAGAATTGTTACTCAGGGACACCTAATCGTTGAATTAAATAGTATGTCAGACAACATGCAGAGGAGTGGCAGAGGAGGCAATGTTTTAGGAGCGAGCAGACGTGGCAGCAGAGGAAGGGGTCGAGGCAGCAGTATTCGCAGCCAGAGGCCAGTGCTCCCGATGTCATCCAGCGGTCGTGTCTCCACCGACAACCCTGCCGTCATTGATTGGTTGGCTCGGTCGTCTTCCTCTTCCCAGGTCACCTCTGACACCTACAGCCAACGGTCGGTGGGTACGTCAGACACAACCGTTAGTTGGCATGGCCCGGGAGCAAGCCCACTGAAATCACGTGTCCTCTACCTGCCCCTGTCCTTTGCTGTTCCCTCACCAAGCAAAGTATCGCATGCTGTGGGCTCAGCCCCACTGTACAGTGAGGAAGAGCTAACAGAGGGCGGTCAGGAACGGGGGGAGACATTGGCCTTTTCAGCAGCCAAGCGAACAAGTACTGGCGAGGAGAGTGGCTCGGTAGCCGGTCTAGAGACAGGTCTGTCTCCTGACCCAGACGCAGCCGAGGGGGCTAGTAGTGAGGCGGAGACCCTACTTGATGATGAGGAGGTTGATCGCACTTGGCAGCCTCGTCGTCATCAGGCAATTTCTTCCGCATCATCAGGAGAAGAGGGTGGCAGCTTGGCAGCGAGCAAAACAGTCGGTGGGTTGCCCAGGAGACAGCAGCAGGGTCGCATCAGTGTCAGTGGAGCCAAACGTCCACGGAGTAGAGCACCAGCTCCACTGCAGCCTACCACCACGGCCAGTAGTGGTGCCGGTGCGCACGGAGGAAGTAGCAGTCAGCCAGTGAAGAGTAGCGGGGGCAAAGTTTCCTACTCGGTGGTGTGGCAATTTTTCCTCAAGCCGCCCGAGGAAGTAAACGTAGCCGTATGTCGACTATGTGGCCAGAAAGTCAAGCGTGGCCAGGGGGCCCATGTTGGGACTACAGCGTTGCGTCAGCATATGCAGCGTCACCATTCGGTGGCCTGGGAAAACCGTGATAAACATACGGCGGTTCTGCCTGCCCCAGCCCCCGCTCCATCACCCGCTCCGTTACTTGCTCCGTCACCCGACGTCGTCAATCGCCCTCTATCAGCCAGTCAAGGCTCCAACACCTCTGCTGAGGGGAGTTGTCGCTCGTTGGCATCTTCCGCTCGTTCAGATGCTCCTTCTCCTGCTACTCCTCTTCTCGGATTCCGTCAACAGTCTTTCTTGGAATCCGTATCCAAGAGACAACAGTTTGCGAGCACGCACCCGACGGTGCAAAAGCTGAACGTCCTCCTGTCCAAGTTGCTGGTGCTGCAGTCCCTCCCTTTCCAACTGGTGGACTCAGCACCTTTCCGAGAAATGATGGCTTGTGCCGCGCCGCGGTGGAGAGTGCCAAGCCGTCATTTCTTTGCCCAAAAGGCAGTGCCAGCCCTGCATTCACATGTAGAAGAGATGGTGGGCCAGTCTTTGAGCATGTCGGTCTCTGCCAAAGTGCACGGCAGCGCCGACGTGTGGAGCTGTAACTACGGTCAGGGACAGTACATGTCATTTACGGCCCACTGGGTGAACGTGGTGCCGGCACAGCCGCACCAGCAACTTGGACAGGTCACGACGCTTTTGCCTCCACGTTTGCACGTCCTTGGTCCAGCAAGCATGTCCGCCTCTACCACCTCTTTTTCCGCCGTGTCCTCAGCCGCCACCCCCGTGCCAAGTCCCATGGATTTCCAGCTAAGGTCTCATTACTGAAATGATCTCTGGGGGAATCGAATGTTGATGGATTGCGACAATGTATCCAGCAGAGCAGAAAAGAGAAATATGTTTTAAGTAACAACAAAATCCTTCCCGTCTATGTGTGTAAAATATACTGACACCTAATGGGAGTGTTGAGCATTGCAGGCAATCCCCCCCCCCCCCCCCCCAATATGCAGGTTAGTCCGTCCCGGATAGAGAGGAGCCGTGCTTTGTGGACAGAGAGGAGCGGTGCTCTTGGGGGGAGAGTGGAGCGTTGCATGACAGCTGACATATTCATCAAAGGGGTGAAGTCTCCCAGGTGATGTATTTAACTCTTGATGGTCATATTCTGGTGACAACTCAACATTCGGCAATATTCCTTTACTTTCCCTCTACCTGAGAACACTAAACAGGACAAACACCGAAGATGGAGCGCAGAGAGCAGAAAAAAACGCTGCAATCCTCATTGTCCAACATGGGAAACCTTTCTTGTTTGTTTATTTGTGTGCATTTTCAATCCTGCCCTCAATGCCACATGAAAAACAACAAAACAGTCTTATAGGTGTGTGTGTGTGTGTGTGTGTGTGTGGGGGGGGGGGTACATGTCTTCCCTGTGACTTCTAGGGCACTAGGCCATGGCTTATCTGGGGAGGGGATTGTATCCGGATTAGAATCATTGTAACAAGTGAATCCTGTCGGCGATACTTTGTTGTTTTCAGGTCCATCGTTTGGTGTATTCCCTTCTTGTCGGTGCAATTCTTTCTCCTTGGACTGAGGAGAAGGGAACACCCTGGAGGCTTTTACATGTTAGTACAAAGAAAAGAAGTGTCAGGGTCAGTAGACATGTGTTGGTCTTAGAGGAACCCCACCGCTCATTCCCCTCCAAATAGCCGACATTTCCTCTCCACATTCCCCACATGATAGACAAGAATGGGATTTGCAGCAAACTTCCTATTCCTGAAATGATCTCTCAGGGAATCCAAATGTGATGGATTGACTTCCATCACTGAAAGCATCAAATCATATTGTAGATCCGAGGATTCCGAGCAAACCTCCCCCCTGAGCAGTCTATGGAGCTGTGGAGTGAAATGCGGCAATCAAGTCATTGGCAGGATTTGGCTGTCAATGTCCATTTGTGATGATGATCCAATAATGACACCTAGGCCATGACACGTGACACCCTGTAATGGGCGGAGCACTTTGTATCTGTCCCAATGTCTGCCATGACAGGACACAAGGATCTCCTGTGATCGGCCGATGTTTTGTTCCCGGCTCCTTGTAGTCAGCTAGAGATGAGCCGAGTTGTGTATTAGAGGGAAATGTTTGGCGATCTCCCCTCTTCCCTCGTGTAATGTGAAGCGGATTGTAGTGGGGGATGGGAGCAGATTGTTTTGTGGGTAGAATGTGTCCCCCCAAGCAGGTAGAAAGCAGAATGGGCCCCCCACTCCGGAGGATGGTTGTGTTTGCAGCCTCTGTGTTCAGCCTCGTGAGCAACTCCTGACAGCTGGAAGTGACCCCCGATAAGTGACAGTCCAGGGAGCAGATCGGCTCCCCGGTGCACATCGGACATCGTTCTATTTCGGTATAAAATCGGTTTTATATCTACCGGGAAACACATGAAGGGAGAGAATATACTCCAACACTGGAATGACAGCCAGTGGGCGTGTCTGATGTGTAACCAATAGCAGTGCAGGCAGCTTGCTGTGTACCGACCAATAGCAGCGCAGGACGTTTAGCATATAACCTCCGGCCAGCACAGGAGGGAAACGTATTTGTCCGATAGACTTTGTGGAATCATGACGGAGACTGAGAGCGCCCCAGCTGCCGCTCCTCCAGCGGAGGCCGCCTCCAAGAAGAAGCCGGCTAAGAAGGCGTCAGCCGGAGGAGCCAAGAAAGGCATCAAGAAGGCGTCCGGTCCCGCCGTGTCCGAGCTCCTCGTCCAAGCCGTGTCCGCTTCCAAGGAGCGCAGCGGGGTGTCCCTGGCCGCCCTGAAGAAGGTCCTGTCCGCCGGAGGATACTATGTGGACAAGAACAAGAGCCGCCTGAAGATCGCCCTCTTGGCGCTGGTGACTAAGGGGAGCCTCGTCCAGGTCAAAGGCCATGGGGCCTCCGGATCGTTCAAAATCAACAAGAAGCAGCCCGACGGCGCCAAGGCGAAGCCCAAGAAACCGGCCGCCGCCAAGAAGAGCAACAAGAAGCCATCGGCTGCGGCCAAGCCCAAGAAACAGGCCGCCAAGTCCCCCAAAAAGAAGGCGGCCGGCAAAGCCCCCACCGCAGCCAAGAGCCCCAAGAAGAAGCCGGCCGCCAAGAGACCAGCAAAGGCTGCAGCCAAGAAGGTGACCAAGAGCCCCAAGAAGAGCAAAGCTGCAGCCAAGCCGAAAAAAGGCGCCAAGAGTCCCGCTAAGGCCAAGCCGGCAGCTAAGAAGGCGGCTAAGCCCAAGAAGGCCGCTCCGAAGAAGAAATAATGGGCGGCGACCTCCTTCATCTCCACCCCCCAAAGGCTCTTCTCAGAGCCCCCCACCTCCTCCCAACAGAGCTCTCCATACATACACCGATCACGAGCCGCATTCTCCCTCCTCCTCACATTGTACACTTGTCTCTTATAGGTCATCCAATGATTCCTCCAATCCTACAAATGATTACTGGTTTGCCAAAGGAGAGATCCCTCCCGATACATTTCACAGGCCCGACCCCCCTCCACACACACCGACATCGGTAATATGCGGATTGGAGATCTGTAATTTCCCGCACCCTGTGGGATGGGGGGGGGGAGGGGTAACAATGAACATTTCCCGCACACTGTCTGTGGGATGGGGGGGGGGGGTAACAATGAACATTTCCCGATCCTTCTACAAGGAATTCCCAGCCTTCATTATTATTGCGGCCATTGTGGAAGTTGTACGGAAACGCCATGTAATGATCGGGGACACATCATCCTCTGGACGGGATCTAACGATCGCACCGAGAACATCGTGTTGTGCGGACAATGGACTCCTTCCTATGGATGGATCGCCTCTACAACACAATACAACACGGGGAGCGGCTTTCCAGGTGCCATTTGGAGGATGGATCTCATTGTACGAATCACTTACATTCCATGTCTGGAGTTATGAGCGTTTTAGAAATAAAGGAATGGCGGTCGGGGGGGGGGGGGGGGGGTGAGGGGAGGAAGTGCGGAGATTTCCCCGACAACAGAAGCCTGTTCCCGGGTGTTGTAGTCATTGTAGTTCGGTAGTGTAGAGCTCTGTGTGGGGGGAGGTGGGGGCTCTGAGAAGAGCCGTTGGTTGGCGGGTTGTGTGGAATGTCTGTTGCGGGGGGTCTAGGCCCTCTCTCCGCGGATGCGGCGTGCCAGCTGGATGTCTTTGGGCATGATGGTGACCCTCTTGGCGTGGATGGCGCAGAGGTTGGTGTCCTCGAAGAGTCCGACGAGATAAGCCTCTGCGGCCTCCTGCAGAGCCATGACGGCGGAGCTCTGGAAGCGCAGGTCGGTCTTGAAGTCCTGGGCGATCTCTCGGACGAGGCGCTGGAAGGGCAGCTTGCGGATGAGCAGCTCGGTGGATTTCTGGTAGCGGCGGATCTCTCGGAGAGCCACGGTGCCGGGCCTGTAGCGGTGAGGCTTCTTCACTCCGCCGGTGGCCGGGGCGCTCTTGCGGGCGGCTTTGGTGGCCAGCTGCTTGCGGGGAGCTTTCCCTCCGGTGGACTTACGGGCGGTCTGCTTGGTACGAGCCATCTCTACTACTCTCTTGTCTGCAACTGCGAACATAATGCGCCTCCGCTCTGCAGAGCTATTTATACACATCCCTGCCCTCTGATTGGAGAACTACGTCACGCACCTTCTAATGATTGGGTTACATGAAAAGAGCGGGATTTTCAAAATGCCCGCCAGGATCTGCACGTTATCTCTGTAGGTAGAGAAGCCCGCTGTGTCAAGGGTGGGGGAGGGGAGTTCCTCCACATCATACAATGCTCGGAGCTCTCCTTACTACCAAAGAAGAGAAGATTAATCAGAGATCTGCTAATAATCAGATCCATTCTGCGGGGATCGTCGAAGGGGGTGACACCAACCCTAAGGACGCCTCTGCTCTCCAGTATCTTCCCAACTATAGAAGTTAAAATAACAGGTCTATAATTACTTGGTAAAGATTGTGACCCCTTGTATAGTGTATTTATTTTTTTACATGGGGATTATGGGTGGATTATTATGGTTAAACATTCCTAGGAAGACATTTGACTTGATTCTGATAATAATATGAGAATAGTTATTTTTCTAACTGGGGATTATGGGTGTATTTTTGTGAATACAAATGCCAGGGACTATATTTGACCCATTTCTGAAAGGATTATGGGTATAGTTATTTTTCTACATAGAGATGATGGGTGCATTATTGTAGATACATATGCCAAGGACTATATTTGACCTATTTTTGATAAGAACATGCATATAATCATTGTCCACATGGGGAAAATAGGTGGAATATCATGTTTACACATCCCACATAATACATTTTACCTTTTTAGATAAGAGTATGGGTAAAATTACTTTTGTTTGTGGTGTTTATGGGGGCAATATCATGGGTACACATCCAGCATAAAATATGTAAGCTGTTTCTTATAGGAATATGGGAATTAATATTATTATACAGGTTTTATATTGAGCCAACAGTTTGCACAATATTTTACAACATGAGGGCAGACAGTACAGTTAGAAATACAATTCAATACATGCGGAATCAGGGGGCCCTGCTCATTAGATTTTGCAATCTAAAAGGGACAGACAGGTGATACAAAAGATAATAATTGGGGGGAGATGAGCTGATGTTTAACATAAATGTAAAATTGTTAGGTGGAGGAAGAATAGGCTTCTCTGAAAAAAAGTTTTTATCAGAGATTACCTATAATCCCCACATTAAAAAAAATATATATATATTTATATATTCCACTTTTAGGCAGAGTATCATGGTTACACATTCCACTAAATATACAGTCATGAACAAAACATTGGCACCCCTGCATTTCTGTCAGATAATGGACCACTTCACCCAGAAAATTGTTGCAATGACAAATGTTTTGGCATTCTCATGTTTATTTCTTTTGTTTGTATTGGTCTGACACAAAAAATTGGACAAACAAAATGCCAAATCTTACACATTCCACGCACAACTCCATAAATGGACTCTAAAAAATGATTGGCATCCTCAATTTAATATTCACACACCCCTTGGAAAAAATAACTGAACTCAATTGTTTCCTGTAACCATCAGTGAGATTTTTGACCCCTCTACTTTCGCTAACTGCTCCAGGTCTGTCAGATTGGAAGGGTTCCTTTTCCCAAATGCAGTTTTGAGAACTCTCCACAGGTGCTCTACGGGATTGAGATCTGTACTCATTGCTGGCCACTTCATTATTCTCCAGAGCTTTGTTTGAAATAATTTCTGGGTGCTTTTTGACATGTGCTTTGGGACATTGTCCTGCAGAAAGACCCATGACCTCTGACAGAGACCCAACTTTCTGGCACTAATTATTTTGTAATTGCAACAAATAATCCCTATGTAGAAAAATAACGATTCTTATCAGAAACAAGTCAAATGTATTGTTAGGCATTGTTTAATCATGATATTCCACCCATGTTCCCCATGTAGAAAAATAAATATAACAATATTGCTATAGGAAACTGGTCAAATATGGTCCTTGGCATGTGTATTCACAATAATCCATCTATAATTCCCATGTAGAAAAATAACTATTCTCAAATTCTTATCAGAAAAAAAGTCAAATGTGTTCCTAGGCATGTATAACCTTGATATTCCACCCAAAAACCCCATGCAGAAAAATACCTATACACACATTCTTATCAGAAAGGGGTCAAATGTGTTCCTAGGCATGTTTAACCACTATATTCTACCCATAATCCCTGTGCAAAAAAAAATAACTATAAACATATTATCAGAAACGGGTCAAATCTGGTCCTTGGCATGTATATCCACGATAATCCACCCATAATCCCCATGTAGAAAAATAGCTATTCTCATATTCCTATCAGAAAAAAAAGTCAAATGAGTTCCTAAGCATGTTTAACCATTATATCCCACCCATAATCTCAATGTATAGAAATAACTATACTAATATTCTTATTAGAAAACTATCAAATATATTCCTCAGCATGTACAATCATCCACCCATTATTATAAAGTAGAACAATAGCTTTTCTCATATTCCTATCAGAAAAGTTAATAAAATATGTTCCTAGGCATGTTTACTCATGATATTCCACCAACTATCTACATGTATAAATAAAACTAAACCCCTAATCATTTCAGAAATAGGTCAAATATGTCCCTAGGCATGTTAAAAAAGATACAATATTCCACCCATAATCCCCATGTAGAAAAATAGCCAGTCTCATATTATTGTCAGAAACAAATCAAATGTGCTCCAAGGCATGTCTAACCTTGATATTCCACCCATAATCCCCATATAGAAAAATACCTATACCCATATTCTTAAGAGAATCATGTCAAATATGGTCCTTGACATGTGCATCTGCAATGATCCATCCATAACCCCCATTTAGAAAAATAACTATTATCATGTTATCAGAAAAAGGTCAAATGTATTACTGGACATTTTTAACCATGAGATTCCACCCATAAACCCCATTTAGAAAAATGGCTTTACCCATATTATTGGGAGAAAACGGTAACATATAGTCCTTCAAATGTGTATGTGCAAAATCATCCACCCAAAAAATTACTCTTCTCATATTACTAACAGAAACAGATAAAATGTGTTCCTAGGAATGTTTAACAATGATATTCCACCCATAATCCCCATGTA
Organism: Staurois parvus; assembly: GCF_062004578.1. NCBI lineage: Eukaryota > Metazoa > Chordata > Amphibia > Anura > Ranidae > Staurois > Staurois parvus. Next base: position 41,800 of record NW_028319735.1, on the reverse strand, counting down.
GAAAAATAATTATGCCCAGAATCTTCAGAAATAGGTTACATATGGTTCTTGCCATGTGTATTTCCAATATTTTACTCATAATCCACATGTTGAATAATAACTATTCCAATATTCTTATGACAAAAAAGTCAAATGTGTTCCTTGGCAAATTCAACATGAAATCCCAGTCATATTACCCATGTAGAAAATAACTATACCTATAATTATTTCAGAAATAGGTCAAATATGGTCCTTGGCATGTGTATTCACAATAATCCATATGTAGAAAAATAACTATTTTATCAGAAAGGAGTCAAATGTGTTCCTAGGCATGTTTAACCATGTTATTCCAGCCATAATCAACATGTAGAAAAATAATTATGCCCAAAATCTTTTCATAAATAGGTTCAATACAGTTCTTGCCGTGCGTTTCCACAATAATACACCACTAATTTCCATATTGAAAATAGCTATTCTCATATCAGAATGAGGTCAAATGTGTTCCTAGGCATGTTTATCCATGATATACCATCCATAATCCCCAATGTAGAGAAAATATTTGACCTTTTTATCCTAAGAATATGGGTATAGCTTTGCCTTTGGCATGTGTATCTTCAATCATCCACCCATAATCCACATGTAGAAAAATAACTATACCCATAATATATTCATAAACAGATGGAATATGATCCTTCACATATGTATCCACAAAAATGCACCCATAATCCTCATGCAGAAAAATAATTGTATGCATTTGCTTATCCACAATAGATTAAGAATTACCATGATATTCCCCCCATAATACCAGATATAAAAATAATGTTACCCATATTTGTATCTAAAAAAGGTGAAATGTAATGTTTAACCATTATATTCCTCCCATAATAACCACATTGTTATCAGAAATTAATCAATTCTTCCCCAGGCGTTTGAACTTTTTAAATCTTCATTTTTAAAACATAACTTTCCAGTTTCTTAATAAAACCGTTGAAATGTAATGCTTTCCACATCTTGTACTATATGAAATCAGTAAATCTATTCCTAGTAATATATGGAGTAATGTCTCCATAATTTCTGTATTATTTCCTATGATGCCATGTTACAGCCGCACATATATCAGTCAGTGAAGAGTTAAACATTCGCCTCTACTACGTGTAACAATGTATCAAGCAGAGCAGAAAAGAGAAACAAGAAAATCCTTCCCGTCTATGTGTGTAATATAGTGACACCTAATGGGAGTGTTGAGCATTGCAGCCAATCCTCCCATCCCCCCAATGGGCAGGTTAGTCCGTCCCTAGAACGAATGTCCAGTGTAAGTGTGACGTGTGGGGGACCTCTAGCGGCAATACAATGTGATGACAGCTCAGTGATTGGAATGGTGGGCGGCTCTTAGAAGAGCCTTTGTGTCCTTGTTGGGATGATGGGGCCCCGGGGGGCGGGGGGATTACTTGGCGCTGGTGTACTTGGTGACGGCCTTGGTGCCCTCGGAGACGGCGTGCTTGGCCAGCTCTCCGGGCAGGAGGAGGCGGACGGCGGTCTGTATCTCCCGGGAGGTGATGGTGGAGCGCTTGTTGTAATGAGCCAGGCGGGAAGCTTCGCCGGCGATGCGCTCGAAGATGTCATTGACGAAGGAGTTCATGATGCTCATGGCCTTGGACGAGATGCCGGTGTCGGGGTGGACCTGCTTGAGCACCTTGTACACGTAGATGGCATAACTCTCCTTCCTAGTCTTCCTCCGCTTCTTGCCGTCCCTCTTCTGGGTCTTAGTCACGGCTTTCTTGGAGCCCTTCTTGGGCGCCGGCGCAGACTTGGCTGGTTCAGGCATGATCAGGGTTCACCACTGCTTGGCTGGCTGCGGGGAAAGTGTGCTGGAGCCGCCCTCATGTGCTGCTTTTATAGGCGGCCTATGCAAAGGAGTTTTGTACTGCCTCGCACTTCCTATTGGAGGTCGCCGACATGTGATGGAAAGTGACGTCATGCTGTCTATCCTCGTGTACAGATTGGTGTAGAAACAAGTCTGACCCCTATTTGTTGAATTCTAAAGCAACCAATCACAGCGTGTGACGTCAGAGAATGTAGTGTATAAAGGAGAGGAAGCGGCTGCTGGGGCCTATCTGTGTGTGATTCGTCAGTCATCCAATCATGTCTGGTCGCGGCAAACAAGGAGGCAAGGCTCGGGCTAAGGCCAAGACCCGATCGTCCCGGGCCGGTCTGCAGTTCCCCGTCGGTCGTGTTCACCGTCTGCTCCGGAAGGGCAACTATGCCGAGCGGGTCGGGGCCGGAGCTCCCGTCTATCTGGCCGCCGTCCTGGAGTATCTGACGGCTGAGATCCTGGAGCTGGCCGGCAACGCCGCCCGAGACAACAAGAAGACCCGCATCATCCCCCGACACCTCCAGCTGGCTGTCCGCAACGACGAGGAGCTCAACAAGCTGCTGGGCGGCGTCACCATCGCCCAGGGAGGAGTCCTGCCCAACATCCAGGCCGTGCTGCTGCCCAAGAAGACCGAGAGCCACAAGGCCGCCAAGAGCAAGTAATCCCCCCACAGGATTCCCTTCTATCCGCCAACACAACGGCTCTTCTCAGAGCCCCCCACATCTCCATACAAAGGGCGGCCATACGGCTTCTATGGACACTAATCCCACACTCCTCTCTATCTCCCGCTTCTATGGGAGTCTCGGGGTCTGGGGGGTGGAGGAGGAAAGTCGGCGACTTCTTCCCTCCGTCCTGCTCTGTAGATCTCGGATTAGTAAAGGACGTTCTGGGATGGAAGCTGTCACGTGTTTGTAATGACAATTCGAAAAGGTGGAAATCCTTCCCCCGTCCGGACAGTAAGTCTCCTCTACATCCGGGTGTCATCTCTGCTTCTCCATAGGAAGACGTTTGGACGCCGGGAAGGATTTCTATGTTGAACTTTCTGGGGAGAAAGTGATCTCTCGGCGCCCCGGGATTGGGCGGGTTATTTGTAGCTGATAACCGGTTTTCACATCCGAATTCTAAAAGGTAAAAATAGAAAAGGATTTCAGTGAGATTATCACATTTCCTGATCAGATCATTTCCTCCCCACATTGTTTTTTCTTATTTGAATAATCAACTGTCATTGCTTCAATTGTCTAATACATTCCACGTTCCCGCCGGAGTTCTATGGACCGTTACCGACAATCTGCATCCATTTACCGTTATATCCGAGAAGATCGATCAATCCTTCCATTCATTCCGAGCATTGCAGATATTCATGTGAAATGTTTTATTTGTACTCAAAACCCGACAAGATGGAGAAATTCCTGCACTAGGAATAGAGATCTCCGAATACTTGTTTTTTACTTCTCGTAAAAAATACATTACTGGCTGATGGAGACAACGCCCACAGCTGTGATTGGCTCAGATTTCAAATTCTCCCGCCGGAATTGTATACATCGTTCCAGAGAAATATTCTGCCCTATTATACCGCCAAATCCGAGCCGGAGAACAAAGGAGATCCTCAGATGAGACATCCGAGAAATATCACCGCTTTAATTCCAGACAGTTGTATTGATTAGTCAGGGATGACGGTGATTACTGAGTCATGTCAGTCCTTGTTCTGTTATCTCTGTCCCCAGGATCCTCTATATGCAATGTGTTTGCGGACTAAATCACAATGACTAGAAATGGATTCTGATGATTACTTTCATATATTGTCTTCTCAGAATGCAGGATCCCCTCCCCTGCAACATACAGAACATCAGTGACATTATTCATGTCATAGATCTCTACCTTTCTACATGATAATAAAGTTTTGTACAATTCTATATCAGATCTGTATACGATCATGTCCTTAATTTCAGACCCCCCCCCCCCCATCACATCCAGAATATTGAAATATCTTGTAAAAGTAGGTAATCATGACACTGCCAGATAAATATGTACAATGAATCGATAGAGGAAATATTACATATCTGAAGAATCAAATGTGTTTCTCTTTGTATGAGCATCCATTAACCCTTTCATTATTCGGGGCTCAGATTGGCCACAATCGTTATATGCACATTGCGATCACCGACATGTTTATGTCACTCAGACGTTATAATGCAAAATGGCATTCCGAACCAGATCCATCCCGATTACTGATCACACACTATGCAATCAGTGGAATTGCTGAACTTTATCTATCCATGACGTCATCCTGTTATATAGAATGACTTACGGATAGTTCCATCTCCATTATTGGAATGAGCGGCAATCCTCCTCCCCCCAGGAGGAGCAGATAGAACCCTGGAGATGATCAATCAATAGCCCCTTGTATGAGAAGGTGGGGGGCCCTGAAAAGGGCCTTTGTGACGATGAGGGGGGGGGGGGGGTTGTGAGGATTTATCCTCCGAATCCGTAGAGGGTGCGTCCCTGCCGTTTGAGAGCATAGACGACATCCATGGCGGTGACGGTCTTCCTCTTGGCGTGCTCGGTGTAGGTGACGGCATCGCGGATGACATTCTCCAGGAAGACTTTCAGCACTCCGCGGGTCTCCTCATAGATGAGGCCGGAGATGCGCTTGACTCCCCCTCTGCGGGCCAAACGGCGGATGGCGGGTTTGGTGATGCCCTGGATGTTGTCCCGGAGCACCTTCCTGTGGCGCTTGGCGCCGCCTTTCCCCAGACCCTTCCCTCCTTTACCGCGACCAGACATGACGACTCTTTTTTGCTGCAAACACAGACTGAGCTCTGGGCTGGGCCCGCCTTCTTTTTATAGAGTATGAGCGGACCTGATGGGAACCTTCCTGGGAAGAGGCGGAGTCACACTTATTCATTACACAAAATTTGATTCATTTGTAACCATTATACACATTTCAAATATATAAATCCATCTCCAGGAGAGAAATCTCTTCATTCTTCTCAATGGTTTTCTATTTCTTCCTCGGAGATTACACAGAAACATTCATCTTTCACATTTCAGAACACAAACCATCATCACCAGTTACTATTGTTAACAGCAATTTAATATTGATAAATATGACTTGGAAATAAACAACACAAACATTTATACCGATGCCCCACGTTCCTGGTTATAATTCCGAGCGGACCTGAAGGAGACTGATGGAAAGGGGCGGGGTCACAACGATTCATTCCTCCGAAGAGAATTTCATTGATTTAGACCCTTGTAAACATTTGGATGATTTTTAGTGACTGATTTGGAGGAGGAAACCGATTTGGTTCCTCAGACATGTCATATGTTCTCTCTGGATACATTGTCCGGATTTCTCTGGCAGTCTCCTTATTCCTACCAGTCATTTCACATTTGTTTTTATGAATATTCTGGATGTGATATGGGGGGAGGGGGGATCTGTAACTGCTACATGTCTGAAGGAGGGACACAAATATCGGTCAGTGACATGATCGTATACAGATGTGATAATGGAATCTACAATACTTGTATTCACAATGTGTTACATGATTCGGTAAATATGGAAATCCATCTCCAGACTCATCAATACATCTACTTGGGATGAAAGCGATGATAATACTTCTCGGATAAATGTCTCATCTGATCAGTTCTCAGGTCGGATTTGGCGGTATAATCGGGCGGAATATTTCTCTGGAACGATCTACACAATCCCGGCGGGCAGAATGTAATGACAGCGATTTGAAATCTGAGCCAATCACAGCTGTGGGCGTTGTCTCCATCAGCCAGTAATGTTTGTCTTACGAGGAGTCCATAGAAATGTATCCGGAGATCTCGGTGTCGATGTTTCTAGTGCAGGAAGTGTTTTCTTGTTCTGTAGACTTTTCATTGATCTCTTCTCTACAACTAAATCAACAGACTAATAACTAGATCTTGTCGGGTTTTGTATTCTGAGGGATTGGAGGGAAAACATAAATCTTAATAAACGATCTTTATATGAATATTTGCAATGTCCTTATAATGATGTTTGGCTGATCGCAGAGCCTGGAATGAATGGAAGGGTTGATCGATCTTCCCAGATAAAACGGTAAATGGATGCGGTCGGTTCTCCGTATCGGATTTGGCGGGAAGAGGGCGGATTGTCTGTGACGTCACATAGAATTCCGGCGGGAGATTTGAATGAAGCAATTAGAAAGTTGAGCCAATGACAGTTATAGACGTTTCCTTCAGATAGTAAAACATCGTTTTTTCTACGTGGAGTGTGAAGGAGGCGATGAGATCTGTTCCCTCAGTCGGGAGGATCGTTGTTCGGTATATATTGAACGATCTCTGATCTTCAGGAGAAACTCATCACAACTAAAGGAAGGCGGATAAGATCAGTCCCTGGAATAAGATGTCATTTCCTCAGAGTCTCACACTGAAAGCATTTTCTATTATTAATGTATAATTGTCATTATAATTAAAATATATAATATGGTATTATAAAATAATTATAACATTTTAACTTTTAAATTAAAAAAAATAAATAAAAAAAGTCAGTTATTTTAGATTTTGTAACAACATAACTTGATGATAATTGACATGGGGGAAGACACACGCCACAGAACTTTAAAAATCGGTTCAGCTCTGCCCTATAGCAGAATTACTACTACAGGGCGGGCTCCCTGCACACAATCATATGCATATATACATGACTTGTGCTCCCGCCTTGATCGCAGTCCATGGGCACGCGCTCCTGCCGACCCAGGGGTGCCGTGGTTCCATGCCCCACCAATCAATCAGCAGATTATGGCCAGTGATGTTCGGCCTGGATTTGCTGATTGCTCCCTGCACTATCAGTGATCTTCCTGTACCTTTGGTTACACTTACACAGGTACAGGAAATGATGCAATCTTCTCTCCCTGGGCACATTCCATTCCAGAGAGAGAAGAAAGCAGATCCACGTGGGTCAAAAGCATTACACTTTTACAGTAAAAGCACAGCTAGGTCACATTTATCCCCCTGATCTCCCCCCTGTTAACCCCTTCACTCCCCTGTCAGTATCTTTAGTACAGTGTACAGATTTTTTTACTGATCACTGTATTAGTGTCTCCGGCGACTTCATCTAGCATTAGCGTCCCACGATACCTGCTCTGCACAGTAGTTTTCCACAGAGCAGCCCGGATCATTAATTTAGTTGTTTCCTCGCCAGCATTCCTTGGCCCCTCTTTCCTATCCAGCGCCCCCAGAACAAGCACCTTGTTCTGGTGTGAGCCCAAGAACACTCCTTCATGAGCCACGTATACCAGAGAGGCAAGCTCTTCAAGCACATCATGAAATCAGGATGGGGATCCACTTCAAGTAAGCATTAGTGTATTTGGTACTGTGGACCTTGTTTCACTTGGGGTGGCTATCCAGGAAGTCCCTACACTTGAGAAGCGGGCATGATAGTCTCACTATTGAGAAGGTAATAGTAGTATCCATTGACTAATGTGGAGAGAGGCCTGGTGAATCTTTGGATGTTAACTGGTTTTTAGATTCCTATACATATACTATGTATTTTTGTGTTCCAGCCTTTACATTCCAGGAGGTCCCTGACATACATTGGGAACACATCTGCTGAACACATGGTTTACTCGAATATAAGCGGGAAACCCACGGAAATCCAGGATAACTATTTCATCATTACACAACTCTGCCTTATATGGTGCTCTATTTGCTAAGATGACCCTAAATTGAGGACGCTAAGTGTTTTTTAACATGATTTTATTTTTTTCACATGTACACCATGCTTATGTTTAACCTCCCTATGATCTATGTGATCAAATAAAGTATTGTTAAAATTCTTCTGAATTCATATTACTCCGCGTGGATCATCTAGTAACCTTCTTTTTCAGGTAGGGGTGTTCTTGTCACACTACCATATTGCTTAGTATGTAGTCTTCGGGTTTATGTATCCACACTTATACAAGTGAGTCGGAGATATGCTAATGACACCAGTAACTTGTGTCATTTTTGGTGGCCTGTTTTTGCTTTATTGTTGTGATATATTTCCTCAAAGGTTCTTATAACCTGTTCTGCCACCTTGGAGGTTGGTACTCAGTCTTAAACATTTGCATGGTGTACATTGATTGCTGGATTATTGATATTTTTTTGACTATATCTATACGATAGTCTGTAATTTCCCTCCCCTTTGCGGAAGGGAAGATACGTAAGGAGGTAATGGCCTATCAGATCAATGAGGAGATGGATGCGGAAATTAGATCTGCATTTACTAAGAATTTAGACCCCCAAGTAGAGGGAAACGAGGGGGACATCAAGACCAGGTTCAAGCTACATAAGAAACTAACTACTAAATATCTGAATAGAAAGTGGGATATTATATCCCTTGAATCATATATAGAGAGAGGGATTGTTCCCAGGGGATTAAGAGAAAGAACATCTTCACACCCCCAGATTCCTGGAAAGGTGGAAAGATGTCTGTATAAAACATGGCATAGAGATTATGCGATTAATTGTGGAAGAAGAGAAGGTTCAACTGAATGAACTCTCTAATGAAATCAATGAGAGCACGAAATCACTTGATCCTCTGAATAATGATCCTGAGTTTGATAAACATAATGACTTCCTTAGAAAGGAGATAGAAAAAATACAAAAAAATCTGAAATTTACAAAACAACAAAAATTTAGAAGAGATTTAGAGGATTGGGAGAAAGGTGAGATATTCGATCTAACAAATAGTAGAGGAAGGAGTCGATCAAAACGTAAAAAACATTTTTCTAGGAATAATAGAGGATATTCATCGATGAGTGAGGATGATGATGAAAGTAATAAGAGATCTGTCAGTTTTTTAGAGGAAAAAATAGATGGCGAGAACCATGGGATACTAAAACAAACAAACAAACAAATGAATGGGACAAAGGAAGAAAGAAGTACCTCAGTTGCCCTAAAACCATCCAATCAAAATCGAACCAGAAGCCACAAGAGATAAAGACTAACCAAGAGGGGGGAACAAATGATCTTAAGGTAATAAATCTTTCCAATTTTGTATTGAAAAAAAGACATTATGATTTACTGCGGAAGGGTTTAACCTTTTCTCCTACGGATAAAATGGACCTGTTTGAGGTCTATAAAGACCTAAATCTGTTTTTGAGAAACATCCTTTTAAGAATTCCATATCTATCTAGAGAAGAACAAAATCCCTGTGACCTTAATTCAGAGAGGGAACAACAGGCATTAAGAGATCTCATTAGTCTTATTGAGGAGACTCCCACAGACAGTGAAATTGGGGAAGGGGATGTTTCTAACAAGTAGAAAAGACACACTAGACTTAAAACTCCCTCTAGAAGAATGCCTAATATCAGGGAAAATAAATGGCTAAGTACTTTTTTAGATCTAGTACATGATGATCTTGGAAAAATAGACTGGACAATGAGGAACGCTGATAACCTCACTAGAGGTGAAAGAATAGCCCTTAGGGAACTTAAGAATGCTAAAAACATTGTGATTAAAAAGAGTGATAAAGGGGGGAATGTAGTACTACTAGAGAGTGTGGAATATGAGAAGGAGGTGCTTCGACAGCTGAAGAGCTTGGATACATATCGTAAACTACATAACTACCGTTCCCAAAACTTGTGGTTGATCTAAATAAAAAAGTGGGACTGGCAAGTGAAGCAAACTTATTAACCAAACGGGAGTGTGATATGTTGACAGTTGATACATATAATATTCCCACCTTTTATGTAATCCCAAAAATACATAAAAATCCCTCTCAACCACCGGGACGCCCTATAGTATCTGCTATTGGTGGCCCCCTGGAACCAATAGGTAAATTTGTAGACGACTTAATCAAGGATCTGGTCTTGGAACTCAGATCTTATGTAAGGGACACGGGAGATGTACTTAAAAAGATTTTAAATGTAAAAGTACCAAAAGGTGCACTCCTAGTGGGTATTGATGTGGAATCATTGTATACCTCCATCCCACATGCATGGGGACAGAAAGCGGTGGCCCATTTTTTGGAGACATACTTTCCCGAAATGGAGGCTCAAAATGAATTTATATTGGATTTGCTGGAGTTTATGTTGACCCATAACTGTTTTCAGTTTTTGTGTTCTTTCTATCAGCAAATATGTGGCACCTCCATGGGAGCACCCTGGGCTCCGGCATTTGCGTGCTTACATCTAGGTCTGTGGGAAGAGGAGTTAGTATATCCCTCCACTTCCTATAAACAATATGCAGTAACTTGGTTGCGATACATTGATGATGTGCTGATGGTCTGGGATGGAGGTATCGATGAGCTTAAAAGATTTATGGAATTTTTGAACAAGAATGATAGAAATATCAAACTCACTTATACAGTGGATAGAGAGGTGATAACCTTTTTGGATTTGTCAATCTCTGTCCACGGAAACGAATTGGTCACTAAAACATTTAGAAAGGAAACAGCGGCCAATACACTTCTACATGCTAATAGCTATCACCCAAGGAGTTTAAAACAGGGAATCCCTATTGGTCAGTTTCAGAGAATAAAAAGAAACTGTACAGAAGAATTAGAGTATAGACATGAATCTATCCAGCTCTATAAGAGGTTCAGAGAGAGGGGCTATTCACATAGAACCCTAAGAAGAGCGAAAAGAAGAGCCCTTGGTAAAACAAGAGAGGAACTTATTAATAAACCAAAACCAAAGATAGCTGCAAACACTGTAAACCAACCAGTAAGATTTATAACTAAATTTGGACAACAATGGGGTGAAGTCAAGAAGGCCCTGGACTCCCATTGGTTTTTACTAACTCAAAATCCGCAGATAGCGAGAGTGGTAGGTGAGAGTCCCCATATGGTAGCAAAACGAACTCGGAATCTAAATGATATACTAGTACAATCAGAATTTCAGAGGGCACCACAAAGAAACTGGTTAACTAGGAGGACTGGAGTATATGGTATGTTCCCCTGTGGCCACTGTCAGATTTGTCCATTTGTACATAAGTCCAATCAGTTTTTCAACAATGACAACTCTAGGATATTTCAAATACGAAGTTTTATTAACTGTTCTAGTAGTAAAATGATATACATGATAGAATGTCCATGTAAAAAGATATATATAGGTAAAACAAAAAGAAGCCTCAGGACTAGGATTGGTGAACATCTGAGAGATATTAGAAATGAAAATAGGAATGTAAGAAAGGGAGAAAAAGAGAACCCACTGGCGCAACACTTTAAAGAAGTACACGGAGGCAGAACAGATGGCCTAAAAGTGAAAGGGATCTTTCTGCTGAATATTTCGGCTCGTCGGGGTGACTTTGACAAAGTCCTCCTACAAAAAGAAAAATTTTGGATTTATACCCTGGGGGCACTTGTCCCATTTGGACTAAATACAGAACTCAACTTTGGGGTGTTTTTGAAATAAACTCTTTATATACCCTGAGCTATAATCTATATTGGGATACCTTATATATGAATTAAATATGGACCTCTGTGGACAAAATATGAATTGAATTATGCAATCTTCTCTATACCTGATCGGTGGTGAGCATGTATAATAATAGGACAGATATTTGAAATTCTGGTGGCTGGACCTGGTCTTGATGTTTCCCCATATGTGAACAAAAAATATGCTAATAATAACCTCCTCTTTATTATCCTCTTAGAAGATGATTTGATCTATAGCAATTAGGCTCCTCTTTCATATCCAGCAATCATTTTAAAATTCAAGATATGTGTTTTAATTCACTTTGGATATTCTCAATGTAGTGATATTCTTTCAACACAAGATGGCGAGGTGGAGACTCCTTGGTATGCAATTAGTGCACCATATAAGGCGAAGGATTGAAGTCCCCTCCCAGTTCTGACGAAGTCTGCGGTGATTGGCGGATGAAACGCGTCAACGTATTGACGTCACTACGCTCGGCGTCTTCATTGGGTGCGGCGCCCACGAGGCGGGAAGGAACGGCGGTGTCACAGCTCCCTGCTAGGAAGGCCCAAGACCCTCTGAGAACTACCACTGGGCTACTATCACAGCGGTTCGCAAACGGCAATCCCTCAGGGAAACATACCTTCCACCGGTGGCAAGTTATTTAAAGCTTACGGCTGTTGAGATTTATAGAGCCTAAATGGTGTTAATAGGGCATGTTTCAGGGGCCTAATTTACCCTGTATATTCGGGGAATTTTTTGGAAATCCTCTTTGGAGGATAATCTACATGTATATATATATATATACGCTATCCTATTCAGGTATTTTTTGCTGTGACATAGCCACATCCTTATAAAAACCGCAATAACCTTCTCTAATTGAGCAATTTTTGGAAACCCTCTATTGGGTATATTAAACTCAGGTATCCACGGCCTGTTATATGCTACATACACATTATATATGTGTCTGGAATCCACGCATTGTGACTACCTGGCTCCTCACCCCTATATGCATCTTTGAAAAAGCATCAAGGACCTGATCCTATTTCAAGTCGACAGGAGTCTTCTTGATCTTTATTGATGGTAATATATCCACAATCTGTGTGTGTTTTGTTTTCGGGGTCACTTGATGCCTATGATCTATATATCCATCATTATTATTTTTATTTTTTCTATATATATCCCCAGAATCATTTGGTACTGTGGACCTTGTTTCACTTGGGGTGGCTATCCAGGAAGTCCCTACACTTGAGAAGCGGGCATGATAGTCTCACTATTGAGAAGGTAATAGTAGTATCCATTGACTAATGTGGAGAGAGGCCTGGTGAATCTTTGGATGTTAACTGGTTTTTAGATTCCTATACATATACTATGTATTTTTGTGTTCCAGCCTTTACATTCCAGGAGGTCCCTGACATACATTGGGAACACATCTGCTGAACATATGGTTTACTCGAATATAAGCGGGAAACCCACGGAAATCCAGGATAACTATTTCATCATTACACAACTCTGCCTTATATGGTGCTCTATTTGCTAAGATGACCCTAAATTGAGGACGCTAAGTGTTTTTTAACATGATTTTATTTTTTTCACATGTACACCATGCTTATGTTTAACCTCCCTATGATCTATGTGATCAAATAAAGTATTGTTAAAATTCTTCTGAATTCATATTACTCCGCGTGGATCATCTAGTAACCTTCTTGTTCAGGTAGGGGTGTTCTTGTCACACTACCATATTGCTTAGTATGTAGTCTTCGGGTTTATGTATCCACACTTATACAAGTGAGTCGGAGATATGCTAATGACACCAGTAACTTGTGTCATTTTTGGTGGCCTGTTTTTGCTTTATTGTTGAAACCCTTCACTCCCCTGTCAGTATCTTTAGTACAGTGTACAGAATTTTTTACTGATCGCTGTATTAGTGTCTCCGGCGACTTCATCTAGCATTAGCGTCCCACGATACCTGCTCTGCACAGTAGTTTTCCACAGAGCAGCCCGGATCATTAATTTAGTTGTTCCCCCGCCAGCATTCCTTGGCCCCTCTTTCCTATCCAGCGCCCCCAGAACAAACACCTTGTTCTGGTGTGAGCCCAAGAACACTCCTTCATGAGCCACGTATACCAGAGAGGCTCCTTTCACCGGATATCGGAGCCCCATATTTTCCAGATACAGTCAGGTCCATAAATATTGGGACATTGATACAATTCTAATATTTTTGGCTCTATACACCACCACAATGGATTTGAAATGAAACTAACAAGATGTGCTTTAACTGCAGACTGTCAGCTTTAATTTGAGGGTATATACATCCAAATCAAGTGAACGGTGTAGGAATTACAACAGTTTGCACATGTGCCTCCCACTTGTTAAGGGACCAAAAGTAATGGGACAATTGGCTTCTCAGCAGTTCTATGGCCAGGTGTGTGTTATTCCCTCATTATCCCAATTACTAGAGATGAGCGAATCGAACTTGGCGAAGTGGAATTCGTATCGAATATTAGGAAAAATTTGATTTGCGTCAAATCCGAAAATTAGCAGACTTCGGATGCGCGAATCAAAATTTTTCCTAAAATGGCGGCGACATGTGTGGCGACGGAGCGGGGATCTCTGGGAAGGCGCGCAGACAAGGCGCGCTGACCCATAATGCATTCATTCATGACATGTGATCGCATTAGCCAATCAGCAGCCAGCCAGCCAGCACTGTGTAATGGTGGAGCTATAAATTGCGGCCATCTTACAATTCTCCATTTGCCTCCAGTCATTCAAGAAAGACAGACCTCTCTGTATTAGGGACAGAGTTAGGGCCACAGATACTTTAGGGACACATAATCGTTACTTAGGGACACAGAATTGTTACTCAGGGACACAGAACTGTTACTCAGGGACACAGAAGTTTTACTCAGGGACACAGAAGTGTTACTCAGGGACACAGAAGTGTTACTCAGGGACACAGAAGTTTTACTCAGGGACACAGAAGTAATACTCAGGGACACAGAAGTTTTACTCAGGGACACAGAAGTGTTACTCAGGGACACAGAAGTTTTACTCAGGGACACAGAAGTAATACTCAGGGACACAGAAGTTTTACTCAGGGACACAGAAGTTTTACTCAGGGACACAGAAGTTTTACTCAGGGACACAGAAGTGTTACTCAGGGACACAGAAGTTTTACTCAGGGACACAGAAGTAATACTCAGGGACACAGAAGTTTTACTCAGGGACACAGAAGTTTTACTCAGGGACACAGACGTTTTACTCAGGGACACAGAAGTGTTACTCAGGGACAAAGAAGTTTTACTCAGGGACACAGAAGTGTTACTCAGGGACACAGAAGTGTTACTCAGGGACACAGAACTGTTACTCAGGGACAGACACAGAATTGTTACTGAGGGACACAGAATTGTTACTGAGGGACACATAATTGTTACTGTGGGACACAGAACTGTTACTCAGGGACACAGAACTGTTACTCAGGGACACAGAACTGTTACTCAGGGATAGACACAGAATTGTTACTGAGGGACACAGATTTGTTACTGAGGGACACATAATTGTTACTGAGGGACACAAAATTGTTACTCAGGGACAGACACAGAATTGTTACTGTGGGACACAGAACTGTTACTCAGGGACACAGAACTGTTACTCAGGGACACAGAACTGTTACTCAGGGACAGACACAGAATTGTTACTCAGGGAAACAGAATTGTTACTGAGGGACACAGAATTGTTACTCAGGGACAGACACAGAATTGTTACTGAGGGACACAGAACTGTTACTCAGGGACACAGAACTTTTACTCAGGGACACAGAACTGTTACTCAGGGACACATAACTGTTACTTAGGGACAGACACAGCATTGTTACTGAGGGACACAGAATTGTTTCTGAGGGACACAGAATTGTTACTCAGGGACAGACACAGAATTGTTACTGAGGGACACAGAACTGTTACTCAGGGACACATAACTGTTACTCAGGGAAAGACACAAAATTGTTATTGAGGGACACAGAATTGTTACTGAGGGACACAGAATTGTTACTCAGTGACACAGAACTGTTACTCAGGGACACAGAACTGTTACTCAGGGACACAGAACTGTTACTCAGGGACAGACACATAATTGTTACTGAGGGACACAGAATTGTTACTGAGGGACACAAAATTGTTACTGAGGGACACAGAACTGTTACTCAGGGACACAGAACTGTTACTCAGGGACACAGAATTGTTACTCAGGGACAGACACAGAATTGTTACTGAGGGACACAGAATTGTTACTGAGGGACACAGAACTGTTTCTCAGGGACACAGAACTGTTACTGAGGGACAGACACATAATTGTTACTCAGGGACACAGAATTGTTACTCAAGGACACATAATTGTTACTCAGGGACACATAATTGTTACTGAGGGACACATAATCGTTACTCAGGGACACAGAATTGTTACTCAGGGACAGACACAGAATTGTTACTGAGGGACACAGAATTGTTACTGAGGGACACAGAATTGTTACTGAGGGACACAGAACTGTTACTCAGGGACACAGAACTGTTACTCAGGGACACAGAACTGTTACTCAGGGACACAGAATTGTTACTCAGGGACAGACACAGAATTGTTACTGAGGGACACAGAACTGTTTCTCAGGGACACAGAACTGTTACTCAGGGACAGACACAGAATTGTTACTCAGGGACACATAATTGTTACTCAGGGACACATAATTGTTACTGAGGGACACAGAATCGTTACTCAGGGACACAGAATCGTTGAATTAAAGAGTATGTCAGACAACACGCAGAGGAGTGGCAGAGGAGGCAATGTTTTAGGAGCGAGCAGACGTGGCAGCAGAGGAAGGGGTCAAGGCAGCACTAGTCGCAGCCAGAGGCCAGTGCTCCCGGTGTCATCCAGTGGTCGTGTCTCCACCGACAACCCTGCCGTCATCGATTGGTTGGCTCGGTCGTCTTCCTCTTCCCAGGTCACCTCTGACACCTACAGTCAACGGTCGGTGTGTACGTCAGACACAACCGTTAGTTGGCATGGCCCGGGAGCAAGCCCACTGAAATCACGTGTCCTCTACCTGCCCCTGTACTTTGGTGTTCCCTCACCAAGCGAAGTATCGCATGCTGTGGGCTCAGCCCCACTGTACAGTGAGGAAGAGCTAACAGAGGGCGGTCAGGAACGGGGGGAGACATCCGCCTCTTCAGCAGCCAGGCAAAGAAGTACTGGCGAGGAGAGTGGCTCGGTAGCCGGTCTATAGACAGGTCTGTCTCCTGACCCAGACGCAGCCGAGGGGGATAGTAGTGAGGCGGAGACCCTAATTGATGATGAGGAGGCTGATCGCACTTGGCAGCCTCGTCGTCATCAGGCTATTGCTTCCGCATCATCAGGAGAAGAGGGTGCCAGCTTGCCAGCGAGCAAAACAGTCGGTGGGTTGCCCAGGAGGCAGCAGGGTCGCAGCAGTGTCAGTGGAGCCAAACGGCCACGGAGTAGAGCACCAGCTCCACTGCAGCCTACCACCACGGCCAGTAGTGGTGCCGGTGTGCACGGAGGAAGTAGCAGTCAGCCAGTGAGGAGTAGCGGGGGCAAAGTTTCCTACTCGGCGGTGTGGCAATTTTTCGTCAAGCCGCCCGAGGAAGTAAACGTAGCCGTATGTCGACTATGTGGCCAGAAAGTCAAGCGTGGCCAGGGGGCCCATGTTGGGACTACAGCGTTGCGTCAGCATATGCAGCGTCGCCATTCGGTGGCCTGGGAAAACCGTGATAAAGATACGGCGGTTCTGCCTGCCCCAGCCCAGGGTTCCATTTTGTCATAGGGTGCTGGCAGATTACGGGCCTCCCATTGCTGCTGCCAGGCCCGTAATCTGCCATGGGCCCCCGTACTGCCTCCTCATGCTGCTGCCAGGCCCGTAATCTGTCATGGGCCCCTGTACCGCCTCCTCATGCTGCTGCCAGGTCCACAGTGTGTCATGGGTCCCTGTACGGTCTCCCATTGCTGCTGTCTCCATCGCCACACTCTGTCATGTGCCACTTTCAGGTCTCCTCACACTGCTGGTGGGTTCCATTTTGTCATAGGGTGCTGTACGGCCTCCCATTGCTGCTGCCAGGCCCGTAATCTGCCATGGGCCCCCGTACCGACTCCTCATGCTGCTGCCAGGCCCGTAATCTGTCATGGGCCCCTGTACCGCCTCCTCATGCTGCTGCCAGGTCCAGAGTGTGTCATGGGTCCCTGTACGGCCTCCCATTGCTGCTGTCTCCATCGCCACACTCTGCCATGTGCCACTTTCAGGTCTCCTCACACTGCTGGTGGGTTCCATTTTGTCATAGGGTGCTGTATGGCCTCCCATTGCTGCTGCCTCCACCGCCACACTGTGGCTCCACACTCTGGTTTTGGCCCCGTGACTGCCCAAATGAGTGAAGTGTGCGGTGATTCTAAGATCAACGGCACTCATCTGCATGTCATACTGACTGACAGTATTATTTCTCTTCCCCAGCAGACTCCAAGGGCATTTAAATTAAAGGTACAATGTTCTGCACTAATATAAAGGCTCTCTGAAGCCTAGAAACACCCTTTTTATAAGTTAAATTTGCAGCGAATATATTTGACTCAAATCAAATTTTTTCCACGAATTCGCCGAATCAGTCGAATCAAATTTTTGAATAATTCGCTCATCTCTACCAATTACAATGAGCAGATAAAAGGTCCAGAGTTCATTTCAAGTGTGCTATTTGCATTTGGAATCTGTTGCTGTCAACTCTCAAGATGAGATCCAAAGAGCTGTCACTATCAGTGAAGCAAGCCATCATTAGGCTGAAATAACAAAACAAACCCATCCGAGAGATAGCAAAAATATTAGGCGTGGCCAAAACAACTGTTTGGAACATTCTTAAAAAGAAGGAACACACCGGTGAGCTCAGCAACACCAAAAGACCCGGAAGACCACGTAAAACAATTGTGGTAGATGACCGAATAATTATTTCCCTGGTAAAGAAAACACCCTTCACAACAGTTGGCCAGATCAAGAACACTCTCCAGGAGGTAGGTGTATGTGTGCCAAGTCAACAATCAAGAGAAGACTTCATCAGAGTGAATACAGAGGGTTCACCACAAGATGTAAACCATTGGTGAGCCTCAAAAACAGGAAGGCCAGATTAGGGTTTGCCAAACGACATCTAAAAAAGCCTTCACAGTTCTGGAACAACATCCTATGGACAGATGAGACCGAGATCAACTTGTACCAGAGTGATGGGAAGAGAAGAGTATGGAGAAGGAAAGGAACTGCTCATGATCCTAAGCATACCACCTCATCAGTGAAGCATGGTGGTGGTAGTGTCATGGCGTGGGCATGTATGGCTGTCAACGGAACTGGTTCTCTTTTATGTATTGATGATGTGACTGCTGACAAAAGCAGCAGGATGAATTCTGAAGTGTTTCAGGCAATATTATCTGCTCATATTCAGCCAAATGCTTCACAACTCATTGGATGCCGCTTCACAGTGCAGATGGACAATGACCCAAAGCAGACTGCAAAAGCAACCAAAGAGTTTTTTAAGGGAAAGAAGTGGAATGTTATGCAATGGCCAAGTCCATCACCTGACCTGAATCCAATTGAGCATGCATTTCACTTGCTGAAGACAAAACTGAAGGGAAAATGCCCCAAGAACAAGCAGGAACTGAAGACAGTTGCAGTAGAGGCCTGGCAGAGCATTACCAGGGATGAAATCCAGCGTTTGGTGATGTCTATGCGTTCCAGACTTCAGGCTGTAATTGACTGCAAAGGATTTGCAACCAAGTATTAAAAAGTGAAAGTTTGATTTATGATTATTATTCTGTCCCATTACTTTTGGTCCCTTAAAAAGTGGGAGGCACATATGCAAACTGTTGTAATTCCTACACCGTTCACCTGATTTGGATGTAAATACCCTCAAATTAAAGCTGACAGTCTGCAGTTAAAGCACATCTTGTTCGTTTCATTTCAAATCCATTGTGGTGGTGTATAGAGCAAACAATATTAGAATTGTGTTGATGTCCCAATATTTATGGACCTGACTGTATGTTTGAGCCGTGTGCTGGCAAACAGTGGAGCCAGTTTTTGTTTTGAACATAAATTGGGAGCTGGCAGCCATATCTTACTATCAGGCCATGTATTTGCCTTTTTTTTTTGTTTTGTCGAATAAAGAATTTTTTTTGGTTCCTTAAAAAAGTGTTATATCCTCTTGATTCTATTTCCTAGACTTAAGATGGTCAGTTAATATGCAATGTGATGAAATGTCAGTGCAATTTCCTCCACATGTAGCTAAAGTCTGTAATAGAAGAAGCTACCGGAACAATGGATTCATTTAGAGTGGGCCAGGCCCATATAGTACATCATGGAGATTTGCTATGAAGGAACATTCACGTTTGAATACCTGAGCTCATGTGGTTTGGGTCCAAATATTTCTGGCCATTGCAGCGTATTGACTATTGCAGCTCAACATAGATCAGGCATACAGAAAAGTGTACCTTGTCCATAGAATAGCCACTGGGAGGTCCTATCTGGGCACAGAGATCTGGCCTATGCATAATTAGGTACACTGGAGAACATGACAATTTGGGCTGCTTTATTATACTAAGGGGTTACTTCATGCTTGCTTTAGGGGAAACATCACTAATAATTGTTGTATTTTCATTTGAAAACATGTCCTATTCCTAGATACATTGAGGTACATAGCAGAGGTTCAAAGTATTCCATAGAAGAAGATATTGTTCTTTCTAACTATACAGGTGGCACAGACACAAGCATATACCCAGGGCCACTGTTAGATATTACGGGTCCCCGTATAGCCTACCTGTCAGGCTCCTCATCACCAGCAAAAATATCAACATTATATTTATGGTAAAAATACACTAAAAACATTATTAATGGACACAATCCCAACCAAATTCCTTTTAAATCTAAGTGATAAAACTGTACTGAGTTCATAAATAAAGCTGTGTGTGTAATTGAGGTCTTGGGGCTCATTCACATGGGTGCTGTGGCCTGTAGAGTGTGAATCAGTGGTTTGTTTCTGTGGCTGATGCCGATTGCAGGCAACCTATGTTACACTATGGAAATGCCACAGGTCATAATTTGACAAGCATATGGGTGCAGGTGTACAGCCCTGAACACAGACAGTGAGCATTCAGGGCCACTTCCCCACGCCTGCACACCTGTCAGATTAAAACCTGTGTTCATACAGCTGCTGTGTCCCCATAGTGTAACAGGTGGCTCCAGCCACGTGAACAACCCACTCTTTCATGCTGTACAGGTCAGAGGACCTGTGTGAATGTGGCATTTTTGACTTTTTTTTAATTTCAATGGACTGCCTAACGTGTGGGGACATGCAAAAATACTGCAGGCATATTATTTTAAAAGTGTGTTGCACCTAACCACACAGTAGTGTGGTGCCATGCGTTTTGGTGGCTGTGAATGTGTCTGTGTTTACTAGACGTGTGGAGGTGCAATTAAGTTTGCATCATGGTACCTGCGCACATCTGCAAAGAGAATTGCATTTCTTTGCTGTGCAGGAAAATGTGTGCTCTTGCATGCGTTTCTGCACCACAAATGGTGTGAACAAGTCCTAGGGCCAGTTCACACTATAGAAACAGTCTAGAAGTGTTCCAGATGCATTTTTGCATGCACTTTTTGGATGCATGTTTAGAGTGTTCCAGTGCATTTTGGATGTGTTTTTGACACGTTCCAGTGCATTTTTGTATCCATTAAAGTTAATTTTTCCCCTTTCATTTTCTTCAGTTTAACTAGGGACATGTGTGTTTTATTGCTTTCCAGAAAGGTTCTGTGCATAAACAATGCAGATGCTGAAAAAAGAAACTGAAACACATGTAGTGTGAACTGGCCCTAAAGGTCATTATAGGTCAGGGAACGGGACTGACCAGGAATTGTGAATTCAATCAGATTAGTGGTGAGATACAATCAGGAATCATATAATAATGCGAGATCTGAGCTGGAGGTGATAGGAAATGAGAAATATTAACTTGATCAGTAAATAAATAGTAAAATAAAAAAATGGGGCGGTGATACATAGATTTGCAGATGGAACAGATGATGACGGGGGGGGGTCAAATTATATAAGGAGAGAGGTTTAAGAGAAGAAAAATAAAGTTGCAATTAAATGTAAACAGCAGGAAAAATGAAAGTTTCAAACTTGTCAGAAGAACAGGACACAGGTAAGTTTCACTCCCTTTCCACTTTCTAGTCAGTAGCCAAAATCTTAATTGATTGATCAATATTCCTGGCATTGACAGAACCCTGGAAATTGATCTACATATTTTGGGCATTCACAAATGTCAAGGAGCTTACCATCTAAGGCCAGAAACTCAGACATATACTAGGCCCAATTAACCTAACAGCATGTCTTTGAAGTGTTGGCAGAAACACACCCGTGCAGAGAAAGAATGCAAACTCCAGACAGGTGCAGCAATGACTGGGATTAGAACCCATGACCCCAGTGCTGTAAATTCTGAGTACTAACCACTAAGCCACTGTAGGAGACAGAGTTTGAGCTGGAATGTAGAATAGTTACATGATTAAAGAGAATAACAATATATAATTATATTGGGAAATCAGAACTAGACATTCAAATTATTTGAGATATAAGTGTGAACATGTTTGACATTTGAAAATAGAATGTATGACATTCATTAGGAAATGCATTATTTGGCCTATCATTTTTGGAGAAACAGCAACAAAAAAAATTATTTAAAAAAACTTTAATATAGGTGTGCTTTTTATTTTAAATAAGTATTCTCATATGCGAACAAATAAACGCCAACAGGACAAAGCCTGCGGTTGTGTGCCAACTAGCAAACATATCCGGCATTGCATCTAGAAATGTGACCAAAGTCATTTTGTATTTACGAACAGGAAAGAGTCTAGAAAGTAAACTCTTTCTAATCAGCTCGCTGGAAGCCT
Organism: Staurois parvus; assembly: GCF_062004578.1. NCBI lineage: Eukaryota > Metazoa > Chordata > Amphibia > Anura > Ranidae > Staurois > Staurois parvus. The sequence goes on along the minus strand of NW_028319735.1, from coordinate 19,596 downwards.
TTCTGAAGACTGACAGGTCTTGATTGATTGATTGAATTGAGTCTGCCTGAATGTTCAGCGTCTGCTGGTAGACTCAATTCTTAGTAAATCTGGTCCCTTCTGTCTTTCATGAATCCATGCTGTCTGTTGCTTAAAATATTATTTTCCAGCAAGAACTCATCTATGTGATCTTTTATTAAAGAAAGAGAACAGCAGTCGTAAGAACAGATCTAATTCTGCAAGCGGAGTCAAGTATCCACCAGCATGATACACACATCGAAAAGTAGAAAAGTGTTAATCGCCCATCAGCCCTCTATATGTTTCTGAGAAAGTGAAAGCATACCAATTGCACCATAGTTTATGGAATCTGGCAACCATGTCATCGGTCAGAGTTAGAGATGAGCGAAGTATTCAAAAATTTGATTCGACTGATTCGGCGAATTCGTGGACAATATTCGATTCGAGTCGAATATATTTGCTGTGAATTTAACTTAAAAAAGGGTGTTTCTAGGCTTCAGAGAGACTTAATATTAGTGCAGAACACTGTACCTTTAATTTAAATGCCCTTGGAGTCTGCTGGGGAAGAGAAATAATACTGTCAGTCAGTATGACATGCAGATGAGTGCCGTCGATCTTAGAATCACCGCACACTTCACTCATTTGGCCAGTCACGGAGCCAAAACCAGTGTTTGGAGCCACAGTGTGGCGGTGGAGGCAGCAGCAATGGGAGGCCATACAGCAACCTATGACAAAATGGAAACCAGCAGGAGTGTGAGGAGACCTGAAAGTGGCACATGGCAGAGTGGGAGCAATGGGAGGCGGTACAGGGACCCAGGTCACACTGTGGGCTCAGCAGCAGCGTGACCAGGTGGTACGGGGGCCCATGGCAGAATTGACCTCGTTCATCCCATAGTCCTGCCGACTCACGAATAGCGTGGCCTCCTCAAAGGGCCTGAGCAAGCGCAGGTGTCACGCATGAGCTGCCAATGGCTGACATCTAAGTTACACAGGGAGTACCTTTATCCGCTTTTAACATCAGGAAATCTGTGATGGCCTTTCGCTGTTCGTAAAGGCGGTCTAACATATGTAGGGTTGAAATCCACCTTGTTGCAACGTCACAGCATGAGGAGTCGGTACGGGGGCCCATGGCAGATTATGTGCCTGGCAGCAGCAATGGGAGGCCCGTAATCTGCCAGCACCCTATGACAAAAAATTGAACACACCAGCAGTGTGAGGAGACCTCAAAGTGGCACATGGCAGAGTGGGAGCAATGGGAGGCGGTACAGGGACCCAGGTCACACTGTGGGCCCAGCAGCAGCGTGACCAGGCGGTACGGGGGCCCATGGCCGATTTGGGGCCTGGCAGCACCTATGGGAGGCCTGTAATCTGCCAGCAACCTATGACAAAATGGAAAACCGCAGGAGTGTGAGGAGACCTCAAAGTGGCACATGGCAGAGTGGGAGCAATGGGAGGCGGTACAAGGACCCAGGTCACACTGTGGGCTCAGCAGCAGCGTGACCAGGCGGTACGGGGGCCCATGGCCGATTTGGGGCCTGGCGGCACCTATGGGAGGCCTTTAATCTGCCAGCAACCTATGACAAAATGGAAAACCGCAGGAGTGTGAGGAGACCTCAAAGTGGCACATGGTACAGTGGGAGCAATGGGAGGCGGTACAGGGACCCAGGTCACACTGTGGGCTCAGCAGCAGCGTGACCAGGCGGTACGGGGGCCCATGGCCGATTTGGGGCCTGGCAGCACCTATGGGAGGCCTGTAATCTGCCAGCAACCTATGACAAAATGGAAAACCGCAGGAGTGTGAGGAGACCTCAAAGTGGCACATGGCAGAGTGGGAGCAATGGGAGGCGGTACAGGGACCCAGGTCACACTGTGGGACCAGCAGCAGCGTGACCAGGCGGTACGGGGGCCCATGGCAGATTTGACCTCGTTCATCCCATAGTCCTGCCGACTCACGAATAGCGTGGCCTCCTCAAAGGGCCTGAGCAAGCGCCGGTGTCACGCATGAGCTGCCAATGGCTGACATCGAAGTTACACAGGGAGTACCTTTATCCGCTTTTAACATCAGGAAATCTGTGATGGCCTTTCGCTGTTCGTAAAGGCGGTCTAACATATGTAGGGTTGAATTACATCTTGTTGCAACGTCACAGCATGAGGAGTCGGTACGGGGGCCCATGGCAGATTACGTGCCTGGCAGCAGCAATGGGAGGCCCGTAATCTGCCAGCACCCTATGTCAAAAAATTGAACACACCAGCAGTGTGAGGAGACCTCAAAGTGGCACATGGCAGAGTGGGAGCAATGGAAGGCGGTACAGGGACCCAGGTCACACTGTGGGCTCAGCAGCAGCGTGACCAGGCGGTACGGGGGCCCATGGCCGATTTGGGGCCTGGAGGCACCTATGGGAGGCCTGTAATCTGCCAGCAACCTATGACAAAATGGAAAACCGCAGGAGTGTGAGGAGACCTCAAAGTGGCACATGGCAGAGTGGGAGCAATGGGAGGCGGTACAGGGACCCAGGTCACACTGTGGGACCAGCAGCAGCGTGACCAGCCGGTACGGGGGCCCATGGCCGATTTGGGGCCTGGCGGCACCTATGGGAGGCCTGTAATCTGCCAGCAACCTATGACAAAATGGAAAACCGCAGGAGTGTGAGGAGACCTCAAAGTGGCACATGGCAGAGTGGGAGCAATGGGAGGCGGTACAGGGACCCAGGTCACACTGTGGGCTCAGCAGCAGCGTGACCAGGCGGTACGGGGGCCTATGGCCGATTTGGGGCCTGGCGGCACCTATGGGAGGCCCGTAATCTGCCAGCACCCTATGACAAAATGGAACCCTGGGCTGGGGCAGGCAGAACCGCCGTATCTTTATCACGGTTTTCCCAGGCCACCGAATGGCGACGCTGCATATGCTGACGCAACGCTGTAGTCCCAACATGGGCCCCCTGGCCACGCTTGACTTTCTGGCCACATAGTCGACATACGGCTACGTTTACTTCCTCGGGCGGCTTGACGAAAAATTGCCACACCGCCGAGTAGGAAACTTTGCCCCCGCTACTCCTCACTGGCTGACTGCTACTTCCTCCGTGCACACCGGCACCACTACTGGCCGTGGTGGTAGGCTGCAGTGGAGCTGGTGCTCTACTCCGTGGCCGTTTGCCTCCACTGACACTGCTGCGACCTTGCTACCTCCTGGCAGCAGCAATGGGAGGCCGTACAGGGACCCATGACACACTCTGGACCTGGCAGCAGCATGAAGAGGCGGTACAGGGGCCCATGGCAGATTACGGGCCTGGCAGCAGCAATGGGAGGCCCGTAATCTGCCAGCACCCTATGACAAAAAATGGAACACACCAGCAGTGTGAGGAGACCTGAAAGTGGCACATGGCATGAGAGACTGTGGACCTGGCAGCAGCATGAGGAGGCGGTATAGGGGCCCATGGCAGATTAGGGGCCTGGCAGCAGCTATGGGAGGCCCGTAATCTGCCAGCACCCTATGTCAAAAAATTCAACACAACAGCAGTGTGTGAGGAGACCTGAAAGTGGCACATGGCAGAGTGTGGCGATGGAGACAGCAGCAATGGGAGGCCGTACAGGGACCCATGAGAGACTTTGGACTTGGCAGCAGCATAAGGAGGCGGTATAGGGGCCCATGGCAGATTAGGGGCCTGGCAGCAGCTATGGGAGGCCCGTAATCTGCCAGCACCCTATGTCAAAAAATTGAACACAACAGCAGTGTGTGAGGAGACCTGAAAGTGGCACATGGCAGAGTGTGGCGATGGAGACAGCAGCAATGGGAGGCGGTACAGGGACCCATGAGAGACTCTGGACTTGGCAGCAGCATGAGGAGGCGGTATATAGGGGCCCATGGCAGATTAGGGGCCTGGCAGCAGCTATGGGAGGCCCGTAATCTGCCAGCACCCTATGTCAAAAAATTCAACACACCAGCAGTGTGAAGAGACCTGAATGTGGCACATGGCAGAGTGTGGCGATGGAGACAGCAGCAATGGGAGGCCCGTAATCTGCCAGCACCCTATGACAAAAATTGGAACACACCAGCAGTGTGTGAGGAGACCTTAAAGTGGCACATGTTTGTGGCATGATTCATGGCGGATTTAGTCAGTTGTGTCAGGAACTGGTGGTTTGAAATCCAGACTAATCCACGCCTGATTCATTTTCACAAACGTGAGTCTCTCCACACTTTGGGTGGACAGTCGTGTCCTCCGCGGAGTTACAATACCTCCTGCCGCACTAAACACGCGCTCCGATGCCACGCTACTGGCCGGGCATGACAGCCTTTCAAGGGCAAATTCAGCTAGTTGGGGCCAAAGGTCAAGTTTCGTTGCCCAGTAGTCAAGGGGATTGTCTACCTCGGTTGGCAGGGTGCTGTCCAAGTAGGCCCAAGCCTGTTGTTTGAGCTCCTGCTCCAGGTCCACCTGATGCTGCTGCTGCGGCTGGTTAGTAGTTTCCTCACTGCGCTGGTGAAGAAAGCTACTCATCATCGACTGCAGACTGAGGCAGCCGCTGCTGGTGGAGCTGCCACTGCTCCTACCACCCCACCCCTCCCCTGCTGCTATGGCAGCGGAACGCGAGCGCACAGGGCCCACAGTGTCTGAGGATGGACGTTGGCGCACAAAGGCAGAGACCAACTGACTACATAGGTGGTTTTTATAGTACGTAATTTTGGCCTCCCTCTCAGCAGGTGTGAAAAAGGCGACCATGTTGGAACGATAGCGAGGGTCCAACAAGGTGGACAGCCAAAAGTCATCCCTCTGTCTGATGGTTATTATTCGGCTGTCGCTACGCAAGCAACCGAGCATGCTATGGGCCATTTGTGCCAAGGAATGCGAGGGACTCCCTGCCTCCATCTCCACAGCATACTGCCACGGTGCGTCTGGGTCCTCTGTCTCCTCCTCCTTCTCCTCTCCCAGATGCTCCTGCTCCTCCACTCCTGTCCGCTGAGTGGAAAAACCACCCATTTCACTCAATAATTCCTGAGCACAAATGTCCTCCTCTACCTCCTCCTCTTCTTCCTGTCCTGCCCCCACAGGGGTCATGTGGCGTTGAGATCTGTGCGCCACGTCTACCGCACCCTGACCAGCCATTGTTAACAGCATTTGTTCCAGGACGTGCAACAGAGGAATGACGTCGTTCATCCCATAGTCCTGCCGACTCACGAATAGCGTGGCCTCCTCAAAGGGCCTGAGCAAGCGGCAGGTGTCACGCATGAGCTGCCAATGGCTGACATCGAAGTTACACAGGGGAGTACCTTTATCCGCTTGTAACATCAGGAAATCGGTGATGGCCTTTTGCTGCTCGTAAAGGCGGTCTAACATGTGTAGGGTTGAATTCCACCTTGTTGCAACGTCGCAGATCAGGCGATGCTGTGGAATTCCGTTCTGCCGCTGCAGCTTAATGAGGGTGTTCTTTGCGGTGTAGGAATGGCTGAAATGCATGCAAAGTTTACGTGACATTTTAAGGATGTCTTGCAGTGGGATGGTGGATTTTAGGAACCGCTTGACAACCAGATTGAACACGTGAGCCATGCATGGCGCATGGCACAACCTTCCTTGACGCAGAGCAGACACCATGTTCTTTCCGTTGTCGGTCAACATGGTTCCGATTTTCAGTTTGCGCGGAGACAGCCATCTGTCTATTTCTCTGTTCATTACACTCAGAAGTTCCTCCCCTGTGTGACTACGTTCGCCAAGGCATACCAGGTGCAGCACAGCGTGACACCGTTGCGCCCTGCACATGTGATATGCCGGTCGGGTAATGGGACTTGGCACGGGGGTGGCGGCTGAGGACACGGCGGAAAAAGAGGTGGTAGAGGCGGACATGCTTGCTGGACCAAGGACGTGCAAACGTGGAGGCAAAAGCGTCGTGACCTGTCCAAGTTGCTGGTGCGGCTGTGCCGGCACCACGTTCACCCAGTGGGCCGTAAATGACATGTACTGTCCCTGACCGTAGTTACAGCTCCACACGTCGGCGCTGCCGTGCACTTTGGCAGAGACCGACATGCTGAAAGACTGGCCCACCATCTCTTCTACATGTGAATGCAGGGCTGGCACTGCCTTTTTGGCGAAGAAATGCCGGCTTGGCACTCTCCACCGCGGCGCGGCACAAGCCATCATTTCTCGGAAAGGTGCTGAGTCCACCACTTGGAAAGGGAGGGACTGCAGCACCAGCAACTTGGACAGGAGGGCGTTCAGCTTTTGCACCGTCGGGTGCGTGCTCGCAAACTGTTGTCTCTTGGAAACAGATTCCAAGAAAGACTGCTGACGGAATCCGAGAAGAGGAGTAGCAGGAGAAGGAGCATCTGAACGAGCGGAAGATGCCAACGAGCGACAACTCCCCTCAGCAGAGGTGTTGGAGCCTTGATTGGCTGATAGAGGGCGACTGACGACGTCGGGCGACGGAGCAAGTAACGGAGCGGGTGATGGAGCGGGGGCTGGGGCAGGCAGAACCGCCGTATCTTTATCACGGTTTTCCCAGGCCACCGAATGGTGACGCTGCATATGCTGACGCAACGCTGTAGTCCCAACATGGGCCCCCTGGCCACGCTTGCATTTCTGGCCACATAGTCGACATACGGCTACGTTTACTTCCTCGGGCGGGTTGACGAAAAATTGCCACACCACCGAGTAGGAAACTTTGCCCCCGCTACTCCTCACTGGCTGACTGTTATTTCCTCCGTGCGCACCGGCACCACTACTGGCCGTGGTGGTAGGCTGCAGTGGAGCTGGTGCTCTACTCCGTGGCCGTTTGGCTCCACTGACACTGCTGCGACCCTGCTGCCTCCTGGGCAACCCACCGACTGTTTTGCTCGCTGCCAAGCTGGCACCCTCTTCTCCTGATGATGCTGAAGAAATTACCTGATGACGACGAGGCAGCCAAGTGCGATCAACCTCCTCATCATCAAGTAGGGTCTCCGCCTCACTACTAGCCCCCTCGGCTGCGTCTGGGTCAGGAGACAGACCTGTCTCTAGACCGGCTACCGAGCCACTCTCCTCGCCAGTACTTCTTCGCCTGGCTGCTGAAAAGGCGGATGTCTCCCCCCGTTCCTGACCGCCCTCTGTTAGCTCTTCCTCACTGTACAGTGGGGCTGAGCCCACAGCATGCGATACTTCGCTTGGTGAGGGAACAGCAAAGGACAGGGGCAGGTAGAGGACACGTGATTTCAGTGGGCTTGCTCCCGGGCCATGCCAACTAACGGTTGTGTCTGACGTACCCACCGACCGTTGGCTGTAGGTGTCAGAGGTGACCTGGGAAGAGGAAGACGACCGAGCCAACCAATCGATGACGGCAGGGTTGTCGGTGGAGACACGACCGCTGGATGACACCGGGAGCACTGGCCTCTGGCTGCGAATACTGCTGCCTCGACCCCTTCCTCTGCTGCCACGTCTGCTCGCTCCTAAAACATTGCCTCCTCTGCCACTCCTCTGCATGTTGTCTGACATACTCTTTAATTCAACGATTCTGTGTCCCTGAGTAACAATTCTGTGTCCCTGAGTAACAATTCTGTGTCTGTCCCTGAGTAACAATTCTGTGGCCCTAAGTAACGGTTCTGTGGCCCTCAGTAACAATTCTGTGTCCCTGATTAACGTTTCTGTGGCCCTAAGTAACGGTTCTGTGGCCCTCAGTAACAATTATGTGTCCCTCAAGAAACAATTCTGTGTCTGTCCCTGAGTAACAATTCTGTGGCCCTAAGTAACGGTTCTGTGGCCCTCAGTAACAATTCTGTGTCCCTGATTAACGTTTATGTGGCCCTAAGTAACGGTTCTGTGGCCCTCAGTAACAATTCTGTGTCCCTGATTAACGTTTATGTGGCCCTAAGTAACGGTTCTGTGGCCCTCAGTAACAATTCTGTGTCCCTCAGTAACAATTCTGTGTCTGTCCCTGAGTAACAATTCTGTGGCCCTAAGTAACGGTTCTGTGGCCCTCAGTAACAATTCTGTGTCCCTGATTAACGTTTATGTGGCCCTAAGTAACGGTTCTGTGGCCCTCAGTAACAATTCTGTGTCCCTGATTAACATTTATGTGGCCCTAAGTAACGGTTCTGTGGCCCTCAGTAACAATTCTGTGTCCCTGAGTAACGTTTCTGTGGCCCTAAGTAACGGTTCTGTGGCCCTCAGTAACAATTCTGTGTCCCTCAAGAAACAATTCTGTGTCTGTCCCTGAGTAACAATTATGTGGCCCTAAGTAACGGTTCTGTGGCCCTCAGTAACAATTCTGTGTCCCTGATTAACGTTTATGTGGCCCTAAGTAACGGTTCTGTGGCCCTCAGTAACAATTCTGTGTCCCTGATTAACGTTTCTGGGGCCCTAAGTAACGGTTCTGTGGCCCTCAGTAACAATTCTGTGTCCCTCAGTAACAATTCTGTGTCTGTCCCTGAGTAACAATTCTGTGGCCCTAAGTAACGGTTCTGTGGCCCTCAGTAACAATTCTGTGTCCCTGAGTAACAATTATGTGGCCCTAAGTAACGGTTTTGTGGCCCTCAGTAACAATTCTGTGTCCCTGAGTAACAATTTTGTGTCTGTCCGAGTAACAAATATGTGGCCCTAAGTAACAGTTATGTGGCCCTCAGTAACAATTCTGTGGCCCTGAGTAACAATTCTGTGGCCCTAAGTAACGGTTATGTGGCCCTCAGTAACAATTCTTTGTCCCTGAGTAACAATTATGTGTCTGTCCTTGAGTAACAATTCTGTGGCCCTAAGTAACGGTTCTGTGGCCCTCAGTAACAATTCTGTGTCCCTGAGTAACGTTTCTGTGGCCCTAAGTAACAATTCTGTGGCCCTCAGTAACAATTTTGTGTCTGTCCCTGAGTAACAATTCTGTGTCCCTAACTAACGTTTCTGTGGCCCTAAGTAACAGTTCTGTGGCCCTCAGTAACAATTATGTGTCCCTGAGTAACGTTTCTGTGGCCCTAAGTAACAATTCTGTGTCCCTGAGTAACAATTCTGTGGCCCTAAGTAACGGTTCTGTGGCCCTAAGTAACAGTTCTGTGGCCCTCAGTAACAATTCTGTGTCTGTCCCTGAGTAACAATTCTGTGGCCCTAACTAACGTTTCTGTGGCCCTAAGTAACAATTCTCTGGCACTCAGTAACAATTCTGTCTGTCCCTGAGTAACAATTCTGTGGCCCTAATAACGTTTCTGTGGCCCTAAGTAACAGTTCTGTGGCCCTCAGTAACAATTCTGTGTCTGTCCCTGAGTAACAATTCTGTGGCCCTAACTAACGTTTCTGTGGCCCTAAGTAACAATTCTCTGGCACTCAGTAACAATTCTGTGTCTGTCCGAGTAACAATTATGTGGCCCTAAGTAACAGTTCTGTTGCCCTCAGTAACAATTCTGTGTCCCTGAGTAACAATTCTGTGGCCCTAAGTAACGGTTCTGTGGCCCTCAGTAACAATTATGTGTCCCTGAGTAACAATTATGTGTCTGTCCCTGAGTAACAATTCTGTGGCCCTAAGTAACGGTTCTGTGGCCCTCAGTAACAATTCTGTGTCCCTGAGTAACGTTTCTGTGGCCCTAAGTAACAATTCTGTGGCCCTCAGTAACAATTCTGTGTCTGTCCCTGAGTAACAATTCTGTGTCCCTAACTAACGTTTCTGTGGCCCTAAGTAACAGTTCTGTGGCCCTCAGTAACAATTCTGTGGCCCTAATAACGTTTCTGTGGCCCTAAGTAACAGTTCTGTGGCCCTCAGTAACAATTCTGTGTCTGTCCCTGAGTAACAATTCTGTGGCCCTAACTAAAGTTTCTGTGGCCCTAAGTAACAGTTCTGTGGCCCTCAGTAACAATTCTGTGTCTGTCCCTGAGTAACAATTCTGTGGCCCTAACTAATGTTTCTGTGGCCCTAAGTAACAATTCTCTGGTACTCAGTAACAATTCTGTCTGTCCCTGAGTAACAATTCTGTGGCCCTAATAACGTTTCTGTGGCCCTAAGTAACAGTTCTGTGGCCCTCAGTAACAATTCTGTGTCTGTCCCTGAGTAACACATCTGTGGCCCTAACTAACGTTTCTGTGGCCCTAAGTAACAATTCTCTGGCACTCAGTAACAATTCTGTCTGTCCCTGAGTAACAATTCTGTGGCCCTAATAACGTTTCTGTTGCCCTAAGTAACAGTTCTGTGGCCCTCAGTAACAATTCTGTGTCTGTCCCTGAGTAACAATTCTGTGGCCCTAACTAATGTTTCTGTGGCCCTAAGTAACAGTTCTGTGGCCCTCAGTAACAATTCTGTGTCTGTCCCTGAGTAACAATTCTGTGGCCCTAATAACGTTTCTGTGGCCCTAAGTAACAGTTCTGTGGCCCTCAGTAACAATTCTGTGTCTGTCCCTGAGTAACAATTCTGTGGCCCTAACTAACGTTTCTGTGGCCCTAAGTAACAATTCTCTGGCACTCAGTAACAATTCTGTCTGTCCCTGAGTAACAATTCTGTGGCACTAATAACGTTTCTGTGGCCCTAAGTAACAATTCTGTGTCTGTCCCTGAGTAACAATTCTGTGGCCCTAACTAACATTTCTGTGGCCCTAAGTAACAATTCTCTGGCACTCAGTAACAATTCTGTCTGTCCCTGAGTAACAATTCTGTTGCCCTAATAACGTTTCTGTGGCCCTAAGTAACAATTCTGTGTCTGTCCCTGAGTAACAATTCTGTGGCCCAACTAACGTTTCTATGGCCCTAAGTAACAATTCTCTGGCACTCAGTAACAATTCTGTCTGTCCCTGAGTAACAATTCTGTGGCCCTAACTAGCGTTTCTTTGGCCCTAAGTAACGATTCTGTGGCCCTCATTAACAATTCTGTGTCCCTGAGTAATGCTTCTCTGTCCCTAAGTAACGTTTCTCTGTCCCCAAGTAACGTTTCTGTGGCCCTAACTCTGTCCCTAATACAGAGCGGTCTGCCTCTCTTGCATGACTGGAGGCAAATGAAGAATTCTAAAATGGCCGCTATATATAGCTCGACCATTACACAGTGCTGGCTGGCTGGCTGCTGATTGGCTAATGCGATCACATGTCATTAAGGAATGCATTATGGGTCAGCGTGCCTTGTCTGCGCGCCTTCCCAGACATCCCCGCTCCGTCGCCGCACATGTCCGCCGCCATTTTAGGAAAAATTTTGATTCGCGCGTCCGAAGTAGGGTATTTTTCGGATTCGGCGCGAATCGAAAATTTTCCAATATTCGACTCGAATTCCACTTCGCCTACTTCGATTCGCTCATCTCTAGTCATAGTCAATGTCCTTTCCAACTCCTGAATGACATTAACCTCTCTTATCCAGTCTTGAATCCAGGGGGCATGAGTGATCTTCCAATGCCTGGGGATTAGGGAATTGCCTGTACGACTTCAAAGAGCACTCAGAGATATGGAGGAGGTAACATTCGGGGGCTAAGGGTAATACAGTCTCAGTAATAGAGTATGTCAACCGCAAACTTTGTCCCAAAAAATGGCATAAGCCTTGGGCATTGCCACCAAATATGTAACAGGGAGACTTGGCTAATTCACAACACCAACATAATCCTGTTGTCTAGGGAAACCACCTTTTTAACCTATCCGGTGTAGCGTACCGTCTTTTTAACAATTTGTAAGAGGTTTCTTGAGTCCTAGTGCTGATGGAGCATTTGTGAGCAAAAATGCAGGCTTTTCTCCATTGCTCACCAACTCCTGGATCTCCTTCTTACAATCTTCAAAAGGCCTACACCCCAAAGCTCTACACAATACACCATTATTTTCGCTACAACTACTCTCCCTGGACTTAACTCTCCACCACTGGGTTGTTGCAGGTATGAAACACATTGGAACCCTTTTCTCAAACCAAGGCCTCTTATCCTTTCCAACAGATCTCTGACAAATTCCAATTGAGTAATAAAGACTCCTACATACATCGCTTCTCGGCCTTTTGGCTAAGATCAAGTGTAGTATCGACCTTGCCTTTAGGGGTGTCCCTGCTTCCAGCTAGGACGTTGAGAACCACTTGCATCTATCTTAGCCATTTGGTCTGTGTGGGGTACCCTCTACTCGTCCTGGTAGGATCGTCGATTAAATTCGGCTTCACCTGCTTGCTGCTATTGGGTTTGAGGCTTAGCCCCCACACAGAACGAGTTTGTGATCTTCCCCCCCCTTGTTCACTCTGCGTTACTACCTCCGGGCAGTAGACGCTCAATAGCCTTTTCAAAGGCTAAGCAAGAGTGAAGCCGCCGAGGAAGAAGAAGGAGAAGGAATCCGCTGAAGATCTCTGGGAAGCCCTCCTGAGAACTCCTCTGCGACAAAATGGGGAAGAAGCAGACCACCAAGAAGCCGCTGACCACCGCCGCTGCCCCTGCAAAGACCCCGGGAGAAGCCCCCTCAGCCTCCACCTCCACCTCAGAACGCTCCGGCCCCGCAGACGGTCTCCCCCCCCCCTGGAGCCCTGGATGTAGCAGACAGTCGTGCTGCGGCTGAAAGAAGTGGAAGGCAGAGTCCCGGACATGACCCCGGAAGTCTTCGGCAAGAAGATGATCCTTGAACAAGGATTTAGCAAGGCAGAGACCCTGTCGGTGCAATCCTTCATGAAAGGTATTTTCTTTGTAACTTTTGTATCATTACAGGTATGCAGAAGGTACTGGGAGAGGGTGAAGACCTCTGGGCCCGATTCCCTTTTCCGCAAGTTCATTGCAAATTCTCCCATTCAAAGGGACGAAAGGCGGATCACGGTATCCATGAGGAACCCTCACGTCCCTGGAAGAGACATCGCCACTTATCTCCAAAGGTTTTGCGTCGTGTTGAAGGACCCAGTCCGGATACTAGATGCCAACGGCTTCTGGACAGGTAAGTGGACTGTATTTTGCAGATTGCTGAGAGACCGTCCCGCTGGAGATCTCCAACACCTGCAACAGTGCTTCTCCCTGGGAGCGTCAGCAGGACTCCTACATTACCCGGATCAACCCCAGTCATGCCGCAGGTGCGGACAGTCGGGGCACGAGGGTAAGGACTGCCATGTGCTTTCATGTAGGTTCTGCCGGTCTGCAGGTCACGAGACCAAGGATTGCCCGAGGTCCAAAACCTGCAACCTCTGTGGACGGTCAGAGCACGTCTACAGGGACTGCCCAGAGAGAAGCAGGACGTACGCTGGGGCCCTGAGCAAGGGCTCTGCTGCCAAACCAGCACCACAGAAGCCTCAGAAGGACCCAGGTAAGAGGAACCCCCCTCCCCCCACCCCAGCCCCCCCCCCGGACCCTGGTCCCCCCGCCCCTGGCCCCCCTGCCCCCCCCGGCCCTCCTGCCCCCCCCGCCCCTGGCCCTCCCGCCCCTGGCCCTCCTGCCCCCCCGCCCCTTGCCCCCCTGCCCCACCCCTCCCGGGCCCGGTTCCACCCCCCCCCCTGACCTGTCCTCACAGGAGGATTTCCCGCCCCTTCCCCCTGCCACCCCCGTCAGCAGCTCTGCGGCGGGGATCAGGAAGCGGAAGAAGGAGCAGGCTAGCCCGGCGGCAGAGGAATCCTCCTCCGCCACCAAACGGCCTGCTGTCCTCCAGGATGCCGCAGGTCCCGACCCCATGGGGGAGGACCTCGACACACTGGAGGAAAAGGAAGAGGTGGAAGAAGAGATGGCTCTGACCCGGTCAGGGCCAGATCTCTCCACCGACTTCGATGAGGTCCTCAACGAGGTCCTCAACCAGATCGGACTGAGCCAGGACCCTGGCCAGGCCGCAGAGGTCACCCCCCCTCTCCAGGGGAGGTAAGCACAGCCCCTGCCGACTAACCCCTTCATCTCTTTCCCATGATGGCTGAGATCTCTATCTTTTCCATTAATGTGAGGAGCATCAAGGATGCGTCTAGGAGGCAGACTGTGCTGACCTTTCTTTCCACACAGCAGAGTGATGTCTACATGCTTCAGGAGTGCGCCCTTCCCCCTCTGAGGAGGTACACTCATTTGTCCTCCCAGTGGACCCACGGTCCCTCCTACTGGTCTGGGGGTGGCGATTGCAAGTCCGCAGGGGTAGCGGTTCTTATCAGGGGAGGACGTTTCACTGTTGACTCCGTCCATGAGCTCGTCTGTGGCCGCCTTTTGGTCATAGACGGTTCGTGGGCGGGGGAGCCCGTTAGGCTCATCAACGTGTACGCCTCCCCGGAGAAGAACGCACGGCTGGAACTTTTCCAAACCCTGCGGACGCAACTCGTCACAACGAGAACAGTAGTAATCGGCGGTGATTTTAACTGTCCGATAGAGGAGGATGGGCGCAGCTCCAGCATGTACGCAAAACTCGACGACACCTCGAAGCTGCTCCGGGAGGTGATTGCGGAGGCTTCCCTGCAGGACGCAGTGGGATCCGTGGGGCGCGGTTCAGTGAACTACTCATGGAGCCGCCCCGACGGATCTGTGCGTTCCAGGATTGACTTTGTGCTCACCTCCAGGGCAGTCAGGTACCGCGGGTTCTCCATGGTTCCCTGCTTTTTCTCTGACCACAGGGCCATTCACTTTCAAGGCGATCTGGGAGAGGGCTTTGCCCCGGGCCCAGGCTCCTGGAAGCTGAATTGCACCCTGCTGGACGATGAGGAACTGCTAGAGGAGCTCAGGGAAACCTGCGGTGCCTGGCGAGGGGAGAAGTCTTTCTTTCCCAAGGTAAGCGACTGGTGGGAGTTCGTGAAAGTCAAGCTGCACAGCTTCTTTCAGGCCAGGGGATGCCAGCAAGTGTGTGCCAGGAGGAGGGAACTCAGGAGGCTGCAGCGTCAGCTGCAGACCCTGCAGGACCTTCATCACTGTGGCTGGGACGTGAGGCAAGACCTGGAGGACACCAAGAAGAGCTTGAAAAAGCACTTTGAGGAAGAATCCAGGCACATTGTCTTCCGTGCCAAGGTGGAGCATCTAGAGAAAGGTGAGAAGTGTAACTCTTTCTTTTTCAGGAAACTCCACTCAGGACACACACCCCTGTCGGAGCTGCGCGACAAGACTGGAACACTCCAGAAGGGGAAGGAGGCTGTGATGGAAGTGGTCAGCGACTACTACTCCGACCTCTACTCCCCCAAAGAAACAAACACGGAAGCGGCCGACAGGTTCTTGTCAGGTATCTCTAACACTATAGATCCTGCAGGTTTGTCGGCCACCAACGCCCCCTTGACGTTGGAGGAGCTGCACTCTGCCGCTAAATCCTTTAGGCGAGGCAGGACCCCGGGCTGCGACGGTCTCCCAGCAGAGCTCTATGTAGCGCTGTGGGACCTCGTGGGCCCGGACCTGCTCGAGCTGTACGAGGGGATGGTGGCGGAGGGCAAGATGCCTCCTTCATTGAGGGAGGGGATGATCACGATCCTGTACAAGCGTAAGGGGGAGAGATGTGACTTGAAAAATTGGCGTCCCCACTCTCTCCTGAACGTGGACTACAAGATCCTCGCCAAAGTCATGGCGAACAGGCTGAAGGCTGTCATCGGACAGATCATCCACCCGGATCAGACTTGTGGCATTCCTGGCCGCAGGATTGCGGACAGCCTTGCGCTGACATGGTCCAATACATCAAGGACCGCCGTGTGCACGTGGCCCTGGTCAGTCTTGACCAGGAAAAGGCCTTTGTCCGTGTCTCCCATGGGTTTATGTGCAGAGTCCTGCGCAGGTTTGGTCTCGGGGAAATGTTTTGTTCGTATGTGGATATTATGTATAATGACATTTGCAGTTCCGTGCAGGTGAACGGCTGGAAAACTGACCCCTTCCCGGTCCTCTCCGGGGTCAGACAAGGCTGCCCTCTTTCACCTCTGCTTTTTGTTTGCTGTATAGAGCTCTTCGCCGAATGCATCAGACGGAATCCAGAGATCGGAGGAATCACCGCACCGGGATCAGACAGACGGGAAGTGAAGTGCTTGCTCTACATGGACGACGTGACGGTGTTCTGTGCCAACCAGCGCTCCATCGACCTGCTCGTCCAGACCTGCGAGAACTTCGGCCAAGCTTCGGGGGCAAAGGTCAACTGCGGGAAGTCGGAAGTCATGCTCTTCGGAAAGTGGTTCCTGCCTTCTTCTGCATCCATGCCCTTCGGCATCAAGACAGACTTCATGAAAATTTTGGGAGTTTGGTTTGGTGTCGAGGGCGCAGCCCTGAAGTCTTGGGAGGAGAGACTGGCTAAAATGCAGCAGAAATTCGGACTTTGGAGCCTCAGAGACCTCTCCATCGAAGGGAAGACACTGGTACTCCGCAGCGAGATTCTCCCTATGTTGCAGTACCTCGCCCAGGCCTGGCCCCCACGGGTCAACACCTGTAAGGCCATCACCAGGGCGGTGTTTCACTTCATCTGGGGCTCCAAGATGGACAGAGTGAAGCGGGCAGTCATGTTCAAGGAACCCTTCAAGGGCGGTAAGGGTGTGCCCGACATCGCCACCCAACTGAGGGTGTTCTTTGCTTGCAACTGCATCCGCAGAACTTTGCCCAAACGGATTATGGACTCTGGCGGGAACGCAATGTCTCGCTTCTTCCTGTTGCCTCTCTGGAGGTCCCTCGGGTGGGACACTTGGGATAGTTCCATCCCCTACAACTGGGACACTCCTTGGTACTACTTGGATACCTTCAAGTTCATCAGGGAGCAAGGGCTGCAGGGAGTCAAGCCTGACTTGTGGAAGCCAAAGACCATCTACAAGCTGATCAGAGCAAGCGACATTTTGGAGTCGGTTCCAGGCCTGCCTTCAGACACCTGCAAGGTGGTCTGGAGGAATGTTTCTTCCAACATTCTCACCAACAGGCACAAAGACCTGGCATGGATGGAAATCCAAGGGGGGTTGCCTCTCAGGACATTTATGCATGCCAGGAACCTGAGCAGATACAGACACTGCCCCTTCTGCATCATCCATGAGGAAACATCTCACCACGTTTTCTGGGAGTGCTCATTTGCTCAGGCCCTGTTGGTGGCCCTGGAACCTGAACTCAAGGACTTTGTACCACAGACAGCCATCACTCACTTTGGGGTGTTGAATGGATTATTCTGTGGGACTTTTTCTCTGGAGGACATTGACGGCGCCTGGCGGGTGCTGTGCTGTTTTAAGGACGCTTTATGGTGCGCCAGAAAGCGCCTCATCCACCAGCGGGAGAGGATGTCCATTGAGGACTGCCGCAGACTGATCCTCAGTCTGCTCAGAGACTATACCTTGATGGACTTTAAGGAGGAAGAGGACGTCTGAAGATTCCCCCTTCCCCCTACTCCCCCTTGCGTGTCTTTGTCCCTTCAATAAAGCTTCGGGCCTGTGTTTCCCCCTTTTTTCCCCTTCCCCCCCACACACCCGATGCCTATTGTAGACTGTAACGCTCGGTTTTTCGTTTTTGCATGATTTTGTGACTAGGAAAAGTATTGTGTATTAGGATGCTACGGTTTTTGGGGTAGGCGGCGTTATGCGTGACGTGGTGGTCTGGAGATTCGTCCTCCACGCACATCACATCAGGCATCATACCGCTGAGTGAATGTATTTATTTCTGAATGTATTTATTGTATGCTTGGAACTGTATTGCAATGTGGTGCGCTGCGTCGCAGTATAGGGTGAGATGTACCCCGATTACAAGTATCATGTTGTTTTTGATGCTTCTGTAATAAAAGTATCTTTTCAATCAAAAAAAAAAAATAAAGACTCCTACATATACTTATGCATACAACACATCCTCTCTAAAGCTCCCATTGCAACGTCTACCATGAGGAGAGATCTCCTAATGTTCTACAACTCCGCTAAACCCGCACAGAAAGGAATATCCACAATCTATGTTGCTCTCATAAAACCAGATTCCAATTCTAAAGCTCCAGCTATAGTATATTGGGAAACAACTTTACAAATTGAGGTTCCTACCTCCATGTGGTACCATGCTCTCTTTACACCCTCTGTTTTCTCTAGAAATACCTCCCACTGGGAATCTGCCATGAAAATTTACCACAGATGGTACACTGAGAAAACGTGCAGTCATCTACCCCAATTCAACCTCGGAATGCTGGAGGAACTGAGGTCTTGAGGGATCTCTCCTACACATGAGGTGGTCATGCCCGCCTGTATGTATCTTCTGGAAAGATGTATCTGAATGTATTCAGGGTTTGACCAAGATCACTACTGACCTTAACCCTGAGCTGGCCCTCTTTAGCCTTCGCCTTCAGAAATGGCCATCAGTAATTCACCCTGTTCTGACACATATTTTCATTGCAGCACATCTCTCTATAGCAGAAATTCGGTAAAGCCTCAAAACCCCCTCACTACATTCAGTTATAACCAACTTGAACAAAAATTGTCTGATGGAATTTCTCTTTGCAAAAGCTCATCAATCTCTACCAAAATTTTTCCGCCACTGGCAAATTTGGCTTAATGATACTAGATCACACCAATTACAATTAACCCATTCCCCCTCCTTTACGCATTTTTCATCATGCTTGAGGTCTTCTCTTGGTCAAAGCCCAATAGAGAGTCATCTGCTTCCATTATGGTACAGTATCCCCACTAAGAACATCACTTTGTACACACAGGTATCTACTGTGCCTTTCCCCGCATCTCTCCTTAACACGCAAGTGCCTCATCCTTCGCTTTCTAGCCTAACTTATCTTCCCTTTTCTGTCCCTTATTTCTCTACAGTATGTCTGATAGGACACTGGGATTGGCTTTTCCCCTACACGGGGATGACCCAATCCAATAATGAATCTACATTGTTTAGGGCAAGAATATTATTAACTATTATATGTGTGCTAATATAGCAAAAAATTTGGAACATGTATAGTCTTCCTGTGTATGGTCCATGGAAGGTAGTGGAGGTCATACCCTCTCACCCCCCACTGTCTATGCTCATGTCCAAAACCAATATACTCTGTTTGATGTAATGTTTGTTACCCATGTTAAATTTTCAATAAACCAAAGTTATTAAAAAAAAAAAGAAAAGATGTCCAGTATGGGATCGACACCTTACCACATAGCTCCTGGAGCTCTCCTTTGGACTTAACTCCCCCACGTTTGAGGCAATGAGCCACCAGCAGAGATAAGCCTATCTCATGCATTGGAATCACCCCAGTCTCCAACCCAGGGGGGAACTCTACCAGCAATAGGAGTGAGAGGACCCGGAGAACTAGGAAAACCCAAAGTCATGAAATCATTCTAACACTGTGTCAATTAAGGGGTGTGCTAACAAATGCTTTGTATAAGCAGACTGACAGCAACGGTGAAAATATTAAAGGATCTAAAATGTAAGAACTTTCCAGGGAAACCCTTGGCATGACAATTCCAATCTATAATTCTGTTAAAGTGAGTAGCGTAGTTAATACTTTTTAAAGTCTGGTAACCCCATACCTCCAGAACTCTTGGTGCACGTGATGAGTTGAAATCGAATACGTGTTTTTTTATTGGACCACACAAAGGCTCTTTGAGCCTATGGTAGTTTCTTAAAAAAGGTTGATGGAAGCCTAATCAGGAGAGCATTCATGAAATAAAGTATCCGAGGAAGAATATTCATTTTAATGATGGTTGAACTACCAAACATAGAAAAGTTTTTGTGTGACAATTTTTGAGATCTTCCTGAATGTTGCGTAGTAAGGGGACAAATTTTTGCGAGTACACATCATTGAGATTTGGAGTTCGTCAGATGCCCAAATATTTAAGGGCTGTAGAAACCCATCTGAAAGAGCAGTTTCACTTAATGAG